>NC_052058.2:124664826-124913537 GCF_903992535.2 Arvicola amphibius | reverse complement strand
ACTAAAAGACCAAGGATGCAAGCCCAGACTGCTATAACCAGCAAAGCTTTCTTTCACCATCGATGAAGAAAACAAGATATTCCAGGATAAAAACAGATTTAAACAATATGTACCCACAAACCCAGCCTTACAAAATGTACTAGAAGAAAAACCTCAACACAAGGAAGCTAAAAACAACCACAATAGTACAGACATCTGATAACCCCTCACCAACACAACTCAAATAAGGGAAACACACAAACACTACCACCAAAAAAATAATCGGGTTAACAACCACCGGTCATTAATATCACTTAATATCAATGGACTCAATTCACCAATAAAAAGGCACAGGTTAAGAGAATGAATATGAAAACAGGATCCAGCATTCTGCTGTCTACAAGAAATACACCTCAACTTCAAAGACAGACACTACCTCAGAGTAAAGGGTTGGAAAAGGTTTTCCAATCAAACAGTCCTAAGAAACAAGTGGATATGGCTATCCTAATACCTAACAAAATTGATTTCAAACTAAAATCAATCAGAAGACATGGAGAAGGACACTTTATACTCATAACAGGAACAATTCATCAAGATAAAGTCTCAATCCTGGATATCTATGCCCCTAATATAAAAGCACCCACATATGTAAAAGAAACATTACTAGAACTCAAATCACACATCAAACTCCACACACTAATAGTAGGAGATTTCAACACTCCTCTCTCACCAATGGACAGATCAACCAGACAGAAACATAACAGAGAAATAAGAGAATTAACAGATGTCATGAATCAAATGGACTTAACAGACATCTACAAAACATTCCATCCAAACAGGAAAGAATATACCTTCTTCTCTGCACCACATGGAACCTTCTCAAAAATTGATCACATATTCAGTAACAAAGCAAACATCCACAGATAAAAAAAATTGGGGAGACCACCTGTGTCTTCTCGGATCACCATGGAATAAAGTTAGAATTTAACAACAATGCTACTCCCAGAAAGCCTACAAACTCATAGAAACTGAACCGTCAACTACTGAACCACCCCTGGGTCAAGGAAGAAATAAAGAAAGTAATGAAAGTCTTCCTTGAATTCAATGAAAATAAAGACACAACATACCCAAACCTATGGGACACTATGAAAGCAGTGCTAAGAGGAAAGTTCATAGCACTAAGTGCCCACATAAAGAAAACATAGAAAGCTCACATTAGCGACTTAACAGCACACCTGAAAGCTCTAGAAAAAAAAAAAAAGAAGTAAACTCATCCAGGAGGAATAGAAGACTGGAAATAATCAAACTGAGGGCTGAACTCAACAAAATAGAAACACAGAAAACAATCCAAAGAATCAATGAAACAAAGAGCTGCTTCCTTGAGAAAATCAACAAGATTGACAAACACCTATCAAAACCAATCAAAAGGTGAAGAGAGAAAACCCAAATTAAAAAAATCAGAAATGAAAAGGGGGGCATAACAACAGACACTGAGGAAATTCAGAGAATCATTAGATCTTACCACAAAAGCCTGTACTCTGCAAAATTGGAAAATGTAAAAGAAATGGACAGTTTTTAGATACCATAACCAAAATTAAATTAAGAACAATTTAAATAGATAGATCTATAAGTCACGAGGAAATAGAAGCTGTCATCAAAAACCTCCCAACCAAAAAAAGCCCAGGGTCAGATGGTTTTAGTGCAGAATTTTACCAGAACCTCCAAGAAGAGCTAATACCTATACTCTTCAAAGTGTTCCACATAATAGAAACAGAAGGAAGATTGCCAAACTCTTTTCATGAGGCTACAGTTATCCAGATACCAAAACCACACAAAGACTCAACCAAGAAAGAGAATTACAGATCAGTCTCACTCAATGAACATGGATGCAAAAATACTCAATAAAAAACTGGCAAACCAAATCCAAGAACACACCAAAAAAATCAGCCACCATGATCAAGTAAGCTTTATCACAGAGATGCAGGGCTGGTTCAACATATGAAAATCTATAGATGTAATCCTTCATATAAATAAACTGAAAGAAAAAACATACGATCATTTCATTAGATGCTGAAAAAGCATTTGACAAAATCCAACACCCCTTCATGATAAAGGTCTTGGAGAGATCAGGGATACAAGGAACATATCTAAACATAATAAAAAGCAATATACAGCAAGCCGACAGCTAACATCAAATTAAATGGAGAGAAACAAAGCAATTCCACTAAAATCAAGAACAAGACAAAGCTGTTCATATCTTTTAAACATAGTTCTTGAAGTTCTAGCAATAGCAATAAGACAGCAAAGGGAGATCAAAGGGATTCAAATTAGAAAGGAAGAAGTCAAACTTTCGTTATTTGCAGATGATATGATTGTGTATATAAGCGACCCCAAAAACTCTACCAGAGAACTCCTACAGCTGATAAATACCTTCAGTGATGTGGCAGGATACAAGAGCAACTCAAAAAAAATCAGTAGCCCTACTATACACAAAGGATAAAGAAGCTGAGAGGGAATTCAGAGAAACATCACCTTTCACAATAGCCACAAATAGCATAAGGTATCTTGGGGTAACAATGAACAAGGAAGTGAAAGACCTATTTGATAAGAACTTTAAGTCTTTGAAGAAAGAAAATGAAGAGGATAGTAGAAAATGGAAAGATCTCCCATGCTCTTGGATAGGTAGGATCAACATAGTAAAAATGGCAATTCTACCAAAGGCAATCTGTAGATTGAATGCAATCCTCATCAAAATCCCAACAAAATTCTTCACAAAATTAAGAGAACAATAATCAACTTCATAGGGAAAAAAAAACAGGATAGCCAAAACAATCCTATACAATAAACGAAATTCCAGAGGCACTACCATCCCTGACATCAAACTCTATTACAGAGCTACAGTAATGAAAACAGCTTGGGGTTGGCATAAAAACAGAGACGTTGACCAATTGAATCAAATTGAAGACCCAGATATTAATCCACACACCTATGAACACCTGATTTTTGACAAAGGAGCTAAAAGTATACAATGGAAGAAAGAAAACATCTTCAACAAATGGTGCTGGCATAACAGGATGTCAACCTGTAGAAGAATGAAAATAGGCCCTTTCCCCTGGCTAGCAGCGTGGAGGCGCAGGATGCTTGGAGTTACTGTAAAAGACGTTAACCAGCAGGAGTTCGTCAGAGCTCTGGCAGCCTTCCTCAAAAAGTCCGGGAAGCTGAAAGTCCCCAAATGGGTGGACACAGTCAAGCTGGCCAAACATAAAGAGCTTGCCCCCTTTGATGAGAACTGGTTCTACACACGAGCTGCTTCTACAGCACGGCACCTATGCCTGCGTGGTGGTGTTGCTGGGGTTGGCTCCGTAATCAAGATCTATGGAGGACGGCAGAGAAACAGTGTCGGGCCCAGCCACTTCAGCAGAGGCTCCAGGAGTGTGGCCCGCTGCGTTCTCCAAGCCCTGGAGGGACTGAAAATGGTGGAAAAGGACCAAGATGGGGGCCGCAAGCTAACACCTCAGGGACAGAGAGATCTGGACAGGATTACCCGACAGGTGGCAGCTGCCAACAAGAAGCATTAGAACAAAGGATGCTGGGTTAATAAATTTTCTCATTCATAATCCTAAACAAAAAAAAAGAATGAAAATAGATCTGTATCTATCACCATGCACAAAACTCAAGTCCAAATGGATTAAAGACCTCAATATAAATCTGACCACACTGGATCTGATAGAAGAGAAAGTGGGAAGTAGCCTGCAATGCATAGGTACAGGAGACCACTTCCTACATATAACCCCGGTAGCACAGACAATAAGAGCAACAGTGAATAAATGGGACCTCCTCAAACTGAGAAGCTTCTGTAAAGCAAAGGACATAGTCAATAAGACAAAAAGGCAGCTTATTTAATGGGAGAAGATCTTCATCAAACCCACATCAGACAAAAGACTGATCTCCAAAATATACAAAGAACTCAACAAACTAGACATTAAAATTCTAAATAACCCAATTTAAAAATGGGGTACTGAACTAAACAAAGAATTCTCAACAAAAGAAATTCAAATGGCCAAAAGATACTTAAGGACATGTTCAGCTTCCTTAGCTATCAGGGAAATGCAAATCAAAACAACTTTAAGATACCATCTTACACCTATCAGAATGGCTAAAATCAAAAACACTAATGCTAGCCTATGCTAGAGAGAATGTGGAGAAAGGGGAACACTCATCCATTGTTGGTGGGAATGCAAACTTGTGCAACCACTTTGGAAATCAGTGTGGTGGTTTCTCAAAAAATTGGGAGTCAACCTACCTCAGGATCCAGCAATACCACTCTTTGGAATATACCCAAGAGATACCCAATCATACTACAAAAGCATTTGTTAACTATGTTCATAGTAGCATTATTTGTAATAGCCAGAACCTGGAATCAACCTAGCTGCTCCTCATCGGAAGAATGGATAAAGAAAATGTGGCACATATACACATTAGAGTACTACTCGGTGGAAAAAAAACAAAAAAAAACAAACAGAACAAAAAACAATGACATCTTGAATTTTGCATGCAAATGGATGGAAGTAGAAAACACTATCCTGAGTGAGAGATAACCCAGACCCAAAAATGTGAATATGGTATGTACTCACTCATTAGTGGATTCTAGCAATAAAGAAAGGACATTGAGCCTATAGTTCATGATCATAGAGAAGCTAAGTAATAAAGTGAAATAAAAACATATATAGATTCTCCTGGAAATTGGAAGCAGACAAGATCACCTGGCAAAAGTTGGGAGCATGGGGGTGGGGGCTAGAGGGAAGGGAAGCAGGGGAGGGAGAGAGGAAAAGTGGAGGGTTGGGAAGAGCTTGGGGGAGTGGGATGGTTGAGATGGAGGAAGGACAGATATGGGAGCAGGGAAGGAGATATCTTAATTGAGGGAGCCATTTTGGGGTTGGCAAGAGGTTTGGCTCTGGAGGGGTTCCCAGGAGTCCACAGGGATGACCCCAGCTAGGACCCTGAACAGTGGAGAAGAGGGTGCCTGAACTGGCCTTGTCCCGTAGTCACACTGATGATTATCTTGAATATCACCATAGAACCTTCGTCCAGCAACAGATGGAGACAGAGACAGAGATCCACATCAGAGCACTGGACTGAGCTCCCAAGGTCCAGTTTAAGAGCGGAAGGGGTGAGAATATGAGCACAGAAGTCAGAACCACAAGGGGTTCACCCACTGAGACAGTGTGCCTGAGCTAATAGCTCACCAACTCCAGCTGGACTGGGAATGAACGAGCATGGGATCAAACTGTTCCCTCTGAATGTGGTTGACAGTTGGGGCAGACTGAGGGTCAATGACAAAGGCACTGGGATTTGTCTCTACTGCATGTACTGACTTTTTGGGATCCTATTCTCTTTGGATGCATACCTTGCTCAGCCTGGATGTATTGGGGAGGGCCTTGGACTTCCCACGGGGCAAGATGCCTTGCCCTCTCTTAGGACTGGAGGGGGTGAGGAAGGAGGGTTGTGGGGGAAGAGGAGGGAAGCGGGAGGAGGGGAGGAAGTGGGGATTTTGATTGGTATTATTTTTATTTTTTTTTATTTTTTTTCTCATGGTTTATTTTTTTTTATATTTAAAAATTTCCATCTCCTTCCCTCCTCCTCCCGCCTCCCTCCGCTCCTCCTCCCCGTTCCCTCCCCTCCTTCTCCCCCTTCCCTCCCCTTCCCTCCACCCATACCTCCCCTCTCTCCCTCTCAAGGCCAAGGAGCCATCAGGGTTCCCCACTCTATGCTAAGTCCAAGGTCCTCCCAACTCCCCCCAGGTCCAGGAAGGTGATCAACCAAGCTGAGAAGGCTCCCACAGAGCCCGTCCATGCAGAAGAATCAGAGCCCAGCGCCATTGTCCTTTGCTTCTCAGTCAGCCCCCGCTGTTGGCCACATTCAGAGAGACGGGTTTGGTCGCATGATCCATCAGTCCCATTCCAACTGGAGTTAGTGAACTCCCTTTAGTTCTGTCCCACCGTCTCCATGAGTGAACGCACCCCTCACGTTCCTGACTTTCTCCCTCATGTTCTCGCTCCTTCTGCTCCTCATCAGGACCTTGGGAGCTCAGTCCAGTGCTCCAATGTGGGGCTCAGTCACCTTCCCCATCTGTCGCCAGCTGGAGGTTCCCTCACAGTCCTGACTTTCTTTCTCATGTTCTCTCTCCTTCTGCTCCTCATCAGGACCTTGGGAGCTCAGTCCAGTGCTCCAATGTGGGGCTCTGTCATTTTCTTCATCTATCGTCAGGTGGAGGTTCTATGGTGATATGCAAGAAATTCATCAGTATGGCTATAGGAACTGGCCTTTTCAGGCTCTCTCTCCTCAGCTGCCCAAGGAACTAACTGAGGGGGTCTCCCTGGAAATCTGGGAACCCCTCTAGGGTCAAGTCTCTTGACAACCCTCAGGTAGCTCCTTAAATTAAGATATATGCTTCCCTGCTCCCATATCCACCCTTCCTATATCCCAAGCACCCCATTCCTCCGAACTCCCCCCATTCTCCCCTTCACACTTTTCTCTCCCCATCTTCCCTTGGCCCAGTCTCCCCCAACCCTCAAGTTCCCAATTTTGCCTGGTGATCGTGTCTACTTCCAATATCCAGGAGGATTACTATATCTTTTTTTGGGAGTTCACCTTCTTATTTTCTTCTCAAGGTTCCCAAATTTATAGGCTCGATGTCCTTTAATTATGGCTAGAAACCGAATATGAGTGAGTACATCCCATGTTCATCTTTTTGGGTCTGGGTTACCTCACTCAGAATAGTGTTTTCTATTTCCATCCATTTGCCTGCAAAATTCAAGATGTCATTGTTTTTTACCGCTGAGTAGTATTCTAGCATGTATATATTCCACAGTTTCTTCATCCATTCTTCCACTGAAGGGCATCTAGGTTGTTTCCAGGTTCTGGCTATTACAAATAATGCTGCTATGAACATAGATGAGCATATGCTTTTGTTGTATGATTGGGCATCTCCTGGGTAGATTCCCAATAGTGGAATTGCTGGGTCCTGGGGTAGGTTGATCCCGAATTTCCTGAGAAACCGCCACACTGCTTTCCAAAGTGGTTGCACAAGTGTGCATTCCCACCAGCAATGGATGAGTGTACCCCTTACCCCACAACCTCTCCAGCAAAGGTTATTATTGGTGTTTTGGATTTTAGCCAATCTGACAGGTGTAAGATAATATCTCAAAGTTGTCTTGATTTGCATTTCCCTGATAGCTAGGGAGGTTGAGCATGACCTTAAGTGTCTTTTGGCCATTCGAACTTCTTCTGTTGAGAATTCTCTGTTCAGTTCAGCGCCCCATTTTTTAATTGGGTTAATTGGCATTTTACCGTCTAGTCTCTTGAGTTCCTTATATATTTTAGAGATCAGACCTTTGTCAGTTGCAGGGTTGGTGAAGATCTTTTCCCAGTCAGTAGGCTGCCTTTGTGTCTTAGTGACAATGTCCTTTGCTTTACAGAAGCTGCTCAACTTCAGGAGGTCCCATTTATTCAATGTTGCCCTTAATGTCTGTGCAGCTGGGGTTATGCGCAGGAAACGGTTCCCTGTGCCCATTTGTTGTAGAGTACTTCCCACTTTCTCCTCTATCAAGCTCAATGTGTTCAGATTAATATTGAGGTCTTTAATCCATTTGGACTTGAGTTTTGTGCATGGTGATAGATATGGATCTACTTTCATTCTTCTACAGGTTGACATCCAGTTATGCCAGCACCATTTGTTGAAGATGCCCTCTTTCTTCCATTGTGTACTTTTGGCACCTTTATCAAAAATCAGGTGTTCGTAGGTTTGTGGTTTAAGATCCGGGTCTTCTATACGATTCCATTGATCAACTTCTCTGTTTTTATGCCAATACCAAGCTGTTTTCAATACTGTAGCTTTGTAATAGAGTTTGAAGTCAGGGATGGTAATGCCTCCAGAAGTACCTTTATTGTATAAGATTTTTTTGGCTATCCTGGGTTTCTTGTTTTTTCATATAAAGTTGATTATTGTCCTCTCAATCTCTGTGAAGAATTTTAATGGGACCTTGATTGGGATTGCATTGAATCTATAGATTGCTTTTGGTAGAATTGCCATTTTTACTATGTTGATCCTCCCAATCCACGAGCAGGGGAGATCCTTCCATTTTCTGGTATCCTCTTCAATTTCTTTCTTCAAAGACTTCAAGTTCTTGTCAAATAAATCCTTCACTTCCTTGGTTAGAGATACTCCCATATATCTTATGCTATTTGTGGCTATTGTGAAAGGTGATACTTCTCTGATTTCACTCTCTGCTTCCTTATCCTTTGTGTATAGGAGGGTGACTGATTTTTTGGAGTTGATCTTGTAACCTGCCACGTTACTGAAGGAGTTTATCAGCTGTAGGAGTTCTTTGGTGGAGTTTTTGGGGTCGCTTATGTATACTATCATATCATCTGCAAATAATGAAAGTTTAACTTCTTCCTTTCCAAATTGAATCCCCTTGATTCCCTTGTTGTCTTATTGCTATTGCTAGAACTTCAAGCACTATATTGAAGAGATAAGGAGAGAGTGGACAGCCTTGTCGTGTTCCTGAATTTAGTGGGATAGCCTTGAGTTTCTCTCCATTTAATTTGATGTTAGCTGTCGGCTTGCTGTAAATAGCTTTTATTATATTTAGGAATGACCCTTGTATCCCTAATCTCTCCAAAACTTTTATCATAAAAGGGTGCTGAATTTTGTCAAATGCTTTTTCAGCATCTAATGAGATGACCATATGGTTTTTTTCCTTCAGTTTATTTATATGATGGATTACATTGATAGATTTTCATATGTTGAACCAGCCCTGCATCTCTGGGATGAAGCCTACTTGATCATAGTGGATAATTTTTCTAATGTGTTCTTGGATTCTGTTTGCTAGTATTTTATTGAGAATTTTTGCGTCAATGTTCATGAGTGAGATTGGCCTGTAATTCTCTTTCTTGGTTGAGTCTTTGTGTGGTTTAGGTATCAGGGTAACTGTAGCTTCATAGAAGGAATTTGGCAGTGACTCTTGTGTTTCTATATTATGAAATACCTTAAGGAGTATAGGTATTAGGTCTTCTTGGAAGTTCTGGTAGAATTCCGCATTGAAACCATCTGGTCCTGGGCTCTTTTTGGTAGGGAGGTTTCTGATAACAGTTTCTAATTCTTCGCGACTAACAGGACAATTTAGAGCATTTACCTCGTCCTGGTTTAACTTTGGTATATGGTATTTATCTAAAAAACTGTCCATTTCTTTTACATTTTCCAATTTTGTGGCATACAGGCTTTTGTAGTAAGATCTAATGATTCTCTGAATTTCCTCTGTGTCTGTGGTTATGTCCCCCTTTTCATTTCTGATCTTATTAATTTGCGTGTTCTCCCTCTGCCGTTTGATTAGTTTGGCTAAGGGTTTGTCAATCTTGTTGATTTTCTCCAAGAACCAGCTTCTTGTTTCATTGATTCTTTGGATTGTTTTCTGTGTTTCTATTTTGTTGATTTCTGCCCTCAGTTTGATTATTTCCAGTCTTCTACTTCTCCTAGGTGAGTCTGCTTCTTTTTTTTCCAGAGCTTTCAGGTGTGCTGTTAAGTCACCAATGAGTGCTTTCTCCGTTTTCTTTAAGTGGGCACTTAGTGCTATGAACTTTCCTCTTAGCACTGTTTTCATTGTGTCCCATAGGTTTGAGTATGTTGTGTCTTTGTTTTCATTAAATTCAAGAAAGACTTTCATTTCTTTCTTTATTTCTTCCTTGACCCAGGTGTGGTTCAGTAGTTGACTGTTCAGTTTCCATGAGTTTTTGGGCTTTCTGGGGGTAGCATTGTTGTTGAATTCTAATTTTAATCCATGGTGATCCGATAAGACACAGGTGGTTACTAATATTTTTTTGTAACTGTGGAAGTTTGCTTTGTTACCAAGTATATGGTCAATTTTCGAAAAGGTTCCATGAGCCGCAGAGAAGAAGGTATATTCTTTCCTATTTGGGTGGAAAGTTCTATAGATGTCTGTTAAGTCCATTTGGTTCATTACCTCCATTAAGTCTTTCAATTCTCTGTTAGGTTTCTGTCTGATTGACCTGTCCATTGGTGAGAGAGGAGTGTTGAAGTCTCCAACTATTAGTGTGTGTGGTTTGATGGCTGCCTTGAGTTCTAGAAGTGTTTCTTTTACATAAGTGGGAGCTTTTATATTAGGGGCATAGATATTCAGGATTGAGACTTCATTCTGATGGATTTTTCCTGTTATGAGTATAAAGTGTCCCTTTCCATCTCTTCTGATTGATTTTAGTTTGAAGTCAATTTTGTTGGAAATTAGTATGGCCACACCCGCTTGTTTCTTAGGGCCATTTGCTTGATAAACCTTTTCCCAACCCTTTACTCTGAGTAGGTGTCTGTCTTTGTGGTTGAGGTGTGTTTCTTGTAAACAGCAAAATGTTGGATTCTGTTTTCATATCCAGTCTCTTAGCCTGTGCCTTTTTATAGGTGAATTGAGTCCATTGATATTAAGTTTTATTAATGACCAGTGGTTGTTAACTTCAGTCATTTTTAGTAGTAGAGTTTGTGTGTTTCCCTTCTTCTAGTTGTGCTGGTGAAGGGTCGCTAGATGCCTGAGTTATTGTGGGTGTTGTTGGACTCCTTGGTTTGTGATTTTCCTTCTATTACTTTCTGCAAGGCTGGATTTGTGGCTGCGTATTGTTTAAATCTGTTTTTGTCCTGGAATATCTTGTTTTCTCCATCAATGGTGAATGCAAGCTTTGCTGGGTATAGTAGTCTAGGCTTGCATCCATGTTCCCTTAGTGTCTGTAGCACATCTATCCAAGCTCTTCTGGCTTTCATGGTTTCCATTGAGAAATCAGGTGTAATTCTGATAGGTTTCCCTTTATATGTTATTTGACCTTTTTCCTTTGCAGCTCTTAATATCTGTTCTTTATTCTGTATGTTTTGTGTTTTGATTATTATATGGCGTGGGGATGCTTTCTTTTGATCCAGTCTATTTGGTGTTCTGTAGGCTTCTTGTACCTTCATAGGAACATCCTTCTTTAGGTTGGGGAAGTTTTCTTCTATAATTTTGTTGAATATGTTTTCTGGGCCTTTGAGTTGTAATTCTTCTCCTTCTTCTACCCCAATTATTCTTAGGTTTGGTCTTTTCATGGTGTCCCAGATTTCCTGAATGTTTTGTGTTAAGAATTTGTTAGATTTGTTTAGTTCTTTAATCTGTGAGTTTATTTCCTCTATAGTATCTTCAGAGTCCGAGATTCTTTCTTCCATCTCTTGTATTCGGTTGGAAATACTTGTCTCTGAAGTTTCTGTTCGTTTACTCAGAGTTTCCATTTCCAGTCGTCCCTCAGATTGTGTTTTCTTCAATACCTCCATTTCATTTATCAGGTCTTGTACTGTTTCCCTTACCTGTTTGATTGCTTTTTCTTGTTTTTCTTGTTTTTCTTGGGTATCTTTGAGAGATTTATTTATTTCATCTACCTTTTTGTTTGTCATCTCCATTTCTTTATGGCAGTTTTTTACCTCCTGTTTAAGGTCCTCTATTATTTTCATAAAGTACTGTTTAAGGTCGGATTCTTCTATATCTTCTGGGGTAGGGTGTTCAATTCTTGTTGTTTCGGGATGTCTGGATTGTGGTGATGTCATGTTGCCTTTCATGTTGTTGGAGGAGCTCCTGCATTGGCGCCTGCCCATCTCTTCCTTCAAAAGGAGCCCGGAGGCGTTTGGTGTCCTAGACCAATCTTTGCTGTGACTGAAACTGGTTGGATCTCCCCTGTGTCAGAGGAGGACCTATTCCTTGCGTCACAATCTGAAGAAGCCCGCACTCCCTTGCAGGAATCCCCAGACCTGCCTGGAGGCCAGAGTCTGATTCCTCTGGGTGGATGGCCTTAGAAAAGGAGCAGGACACCAGTTCAGGTGGAACTGAACTGGTGGAATACCACACAGCGAACCTGGCAGCACAATCTGAAGGAGCCCGCACCCCTCCGCAGGAATCCTCAGACCTGCCTGGAGGCCAGAGTCTGACCCCTTTGGGTGGATGGCCTTAGAACAGGAGCAGGACACCTGAGAACACTAGGGAAAGCTTGGGAGACACAGGGACAGGAGAAACAGACACAAGCCTGCAGAGGGACGTGGGGGTAGGGGGTCTGTGCTCTCTTCCAGGGCAGGTTGCCCCAGGGTCCGCATTCACTCACCAGTTCAGATGGAATGTCAGTGCACAGGATCAGGGATTCCAGGCAGCCCAGGGTCGCAGCCCAGACAAAAGGGCCAAGGTGGGGGCAGGGCGGGATGGAATACCACACAGCGAACCTGGCAGCACAATCTGAAGGAGCCCGCACCCCTCCGCAGGAATCCTCAGACCTGCCTGGAGGCCAGAGTCTGACCCCTTTGGGTGGATGGCCTTAGAACTGGAGCAGGACACCTGAGAACAACTAAGAAAATATCACTGGTGCTACTGTGTTGAGAGGTCAGCGAGGTATGAAAGTGCATCTCCAGAAGTCGTCATCAGGACTGCAGTGTCCCAAAGAATGATGGATCCTCTGGCAGACTGTCAGGTCCCCTTGCAGGCCAAGCAGCTCTCAGACAAAGGCCTACCTTGCCCCTGGCAGTCAAATGAAGGAGGGGACCTCCCCCCGGCCTGGGTGCACTCAATTCCAGGTCCCCAGAGCCCAAACAGGCTGAGCTGTGGGATTTTGTGGCCCCAAAGACCTGATTGGTATTATTTTTAAAGTAACAAAAAAAATGTAACAGCTCCGGGCGGTGGTGGCGCACGCCTTTAATCCCAGCACTCGGGAGGCAGAGGCAGGCGGATCTCTGAGTTCGAGGCCAGCCTGGTCTACAAGAGCTAGCTCCAGGACAGGCTCTAGAAACTACAGGGAAAACCTGTCTCGAAAAACCAAAAAAAAAAAAAATGTAACAGCACTAGGAAAATTCTCCACTGTCCCTCCCATTCATCCCATTGCTGTGTAGTAGTAGGAATCCCTCCGGAAACATTCCTGAGTCCCCAGCTTGTGAAACCCGAGTTCTCTGCACTGTCACATCTCTTGAGAATTCTCAGGAAAGGCCTTGCTTTAAGCCATTGAGTTCTTGTCTCAAGTTAACTCCAAGGGGAAAATTTTGAGTCAGAGATAAGAACTGAACATGGTGGGAAATCAGGTGTAATCATGAGAGACATAATAATGTTTCCTGTTTGATGCTATCAATTCAGAATCTAACACGGAGAGGTAAAGGAAGGGTGAAAGGAACATATAGTAGCCAAGGTGTGAAAAGTCAGAGGCACGGAGCTCTCTCTGATGTTGCAAAGCACCGCATTCTGCTGGGTGACTTCCACCCATGAAGACATCTAAGCCTATGAGAGGCTAGGACAAGTCAGTGGAAACTTGTCTACCATACCTGTTCGTGAAGAGCTAATTACAGCTGTCTCTGCCCACAAACCACACCTTGTGGTTGTTGGGCAAGTACCACAAAAAAAAAAAAAAGAAAAAAAAGGGAGAGAGAGGAAGCCAGATATTAAACAAATTTGTTCTCACCAAGTAAAACACACATAGGGGGTCACAAAAGGAAGAGATAGGCTAGGTCAAAATCTTCCACAGCCGCCCATATGACTGACTGTTATAATTCTGCGTGAGACTGGACCTTGACAGGTTGGATCCAAACCACGGTGGGTGAGAGACTAACATGCCCAGCAGACAGAGTCTATGTGGAGAGTTTTAGGGATGGGAGCAAAGGGAGAGGAGGGGAACACAGAGTAGTCTTGTGGGAAGAGAGAGAGAGAGAGAGAGAGAGAGAGAGAGAGAGAGAGAGAGAGAGAGACTGCAAATACCTGCTTGCCTCTTCAGAGAAGCTGAGGAAAAGAGATTGCAAATGAGCAGAGCTTGTCTCTTAAAGGGGTGCATAGTGCATGTGCACAGACTAAGTAGTGGCATAACAGCCATAGGACCCTGGGCTGGCCAGGGTACTTCCTGAGTGCATCCCATCAGGTGACGGGGCAGGCCAACATAATGCTTGAATACTAACACTGACCTTAAAAGACCACAAACCTGTTTTCTTTTAAATTTTTTTATTTTTTATTTTTATTTCTTTTGTGTCTGACTTTGGACTACTTACATTTTTCTATACAAACTTTTTTTTCTCATTTTTTTATTCAAGATTTCCATCTCCTCCCCCTTCCCTCCCCTCCCTTCCACCCATACCCCCACTCCACTCCTCTCCAAAGACAAAGAGCCATCAGGGTTCCCTTCACTATGTTAAGTCCAAGGTCCTCCCAGCTCCCCCTAAGTCCAGGAAGGTGAGCAACCAAACTGACAAGGCTCACAGTGAGCCCGTCCATGCTGTAGAGTTCATGTTCATTGCCATTGTCCTTGGTTTCTCAGTCCTCCTCCACCGTCAGCCACATTCAGAGAGTCCGGTTTGGTCCCCTGTTCCATCAGTCCCATTCCGGCTGTACTTGGTGGTCTCCCGTTAGATCTGTTCCACCGTCTCAATGGGTAAAAGCACTCCTCGCGGTCCTGGCTTCCTTGCTCATGATCTCTCTCCTTTTGCTCCTCATCAGGACCTTGAGAGCTCAGTCTGGTGCTCCTATGTGGGGCTCTGTCATTTTCTCCATCCAATGCCAGGTGAAGGTTCTATGGTGATATGCAAGATATTCATGAGTATGGCAATAGGATCTGGACATTTCTGGCACCCTCTCCTCAGCTGCCCTAGGAACTAGCTGGGGTCGTCTTCCTGGACACTTGGGAACCCCTCTAGAATCAAGTCTCTGCCAACCCTAGAATGGCTCCCTTAACTAAGATATATAATTCCTTATTCCCATATCCACCCTTCCTATACCCCAAACTTTTAATCAGATATAAATATTTAGATATAAATTCTATTTATGCAGCTTTTTTTCCTTTGTCTTTTATATTCCCTTCTCACTTCTCCTTCTTTTAACACCTAATTTCTATGTCTTCTTTTCTTTTCTCCTGTTTTCCTTTCTAAGACCCCTTCTCATCATAGGGGCCCAAGCTGACCTCAGGCTTACAGTCTCCCTGCCTGTACCACTCCAGGTCTGGACCAGCCCAAAATTCAGCATCAAATTAAAAGTCCCCCCCCCACACACACACACAGAGCAAAAGAAACAAGAAACTGATGAGGCACTCAACTTAATGGAACAAAGACTTGGCCATATGTTCATCACGCAGGTGATTAGTATCCAAAATAGACAAAGAACTAAAAGAAATAAACACAAGAGAAAAAATAATCCAATCAGCGTGAGTATGGTGGTTAAAATGAGAACAGCCCCTAGTATGCTCAGATGTTTGGATACTTCCTCTCCAGTCAGTGGCTTCTAAGGGAGTTTTAGGAGGTGTGGCCTTGCTAGAGGAATGTCACTGACATTCCTTGCTAGATGATGTCATTAAGTGTGGGCTTTGAGGTTTCAAAAGACACAACTTTGAGTGCTCTCTGTCTCCTACTTGTAGATTAAGATGTGACTTCTCAGCTGTTCCCACCACCAGGCCTTTGTTCTGCCATACAGACTTTGACCCTCTGAAACTGCAAGCACAACTAAACGCTTTATTTTTATAAATTGTCTTGGTCATGGTGTTTTGTCACAGCAGGAGAAAAGTAACTAAGACAATGGGCAAGTGATTAGAACAAACAGTTTTCAAAAGAAGTACAAGGGGTTGTGGAGAAGTGTTCAATATCCACAGCCTTCGGGGAAATGCACATCACAGCTACACTGAGATCTCACCAAGAATGGTCACCACCAAGAAAACCAAAACTCATAAACAGTGGCAAAGATGGAAAGAAACAGGAACCTTTATAGGCTTTTGGTTAAAATTTCAAATTAGTGTAGTCACTATGCAAATCAGTAAAACGCTTCCTCAAAACCTAAAATAGAACTATCTTAGGGTCCAGCTATAGTACTGCCGAGTGCACACTGGAAGAAATCTGTCAGGATACAAGCTCTCTGAAAAACCCATGTTGATTACAGAACTAGTCACTATAGCCATTCATGGGATCAGTCTGGGTTCCACCACAAGGAGCAAATGAATAGGGAAGGTGTGTGTGTGTGTGTGTGTGTGTGTGTGTGTGCACAATTTTACAACTAGAGTTGTTTTGCCAAGTATCACAAAAACAGGGACAGATAGCACCTTAGGTCTCTTTATCTTACACAGGCTTAACTGAAATGCGTGTATTAAAGGGTTAACTGTAAAGTTTGGGACAAAGGGAAAATATGGGTCATGCAAAGACTTTGCTTGCAAATGTCAGTTCTGGAAACAGGACTGAAAAATGAAAGAAAGCGTGCTGCAGGTTTACAAACAAGAAACCAATATCTTGCATTTAAAGGTTTATTTTATTAAATAGTATTAAAATATCCATTTGCTAAATGCTCAGGAAATTTCTGAACTGATCTTTTTCTAGGCAAACAAAATGTAGCTATAACAGAGTTTTAAAGGACTGATTTACATTTAGAGACACTTTTGCACGGTTTCTAGCTTTGCCCCACATGAACCGTTCATACATTTTCTCATTGCTAAAATATGGAGATAAAGTTATACTTAACATTTATCCATTCCTAATAAATAAATGAATTCTAATGTAAATGATATGAGGTATTTTAGTATATAATTTAGTATTATGTACACTGCAAACTTACCAAGATAAAAACTAGTATTATCCATAAAAAGACAACATTAAAATTAGGTCTCTATATTCATTGACTCTTCATAGTCAAAATTTCTGACTGAAACAGAAAATATTCTTGTGACACACACACACATATTGATAAAGCTTTATACATTAACCCTTAATAAATGCAATTTATAAAATGACATTAAAATTTTTCTTAGTGTTTTCTGTTTCAGATATATTGGGGGGTTTAATGAAGATATAAATTGTCTGGGTCCAGCCTGCCATCATTTATCCCAACAGTGAGTCTCCTGGCCAACAAACACTTCTAAACCACTCTCTATTTTCTTCCCTCTAGTCCTCCAGGGTGAGGGAGAAAGCATCAGCTAGCTCCACAGATCTTCAAAAGAGTAAATGTTCCTTGTAATTCTAGCAAATGCTGTCTACTAACATACTTTAGAGTACAGCTTCTAAATAAGGTATCTGAGCTATAATTTTTTAGATGTTAGGGCATCACCTGCAGGACAAACGAAATTAAGATAAAATGAAAACCAGACAGAGTTGGACTAAGTACTACTCTTGTACTTCTTAGCTGCTCGACTCTGGTCATAAATGGATTTATTGGCACTAACTCCTTGACATCTGTCACTTCACAAACCCCAGTATTGTATCAGATCAGCCAGAACAGCTGTCATCCCAGCAATGAGGAACAGTCAAAACCAAACCACCAGATGGTTCATCTGTGATGTCTTCAAAGACAGCTTTCTGAGACAAGGAGGGAAGTTACAAAACCCAACTCACCCTGGCCATAGTGATGTATGCTTGTAATCCCAACGCTTGGAGGCTAAAGCAGGGGAACTTTGAGTTTGAGGCCAGCCTGAGCTACATAGCAAGACCCAAAACCAACAATAAAAACATGGAATCGTCGATGGCAACCCTTTCAAAGCAATTAGAGCTGAGCAGATGAGAAGAAATGTTTCCTAGGCACAGTTATGTTCACCGAGCAATAACTGCATATCTCCTTAACCTTGACTCTTATTTATTTTCCATTTATGACATTTGCTTCCAGGAACAAACATAATTTGAGAATGTACATACAAGTCCAGCATATCAGCCCCAACCCCTCAAAAGTTAGCTCTAAAAATAGAGGGGCATTGTTACCTCCTGGGGAGATGAAGTGTCTAGCCTGCCAAAAGCTCTATTTTTCACAGTGTGTTCTAAAAAATGCCTATATCTAGCAAGAAGTTAAGATGATTCATAAAATTATCTCTAATGTAAAGACGAGAGTGGGTTTCTTCTGTTTGAGTCTTCCCTGCCTCAAGAAAGCCTTCCTGGGTTTCCTATTCTTTTTTTTTCTTTCTTTCTTTTTTTTGGGGGGGGGGGGGTAGTTCCTATTCTTTATCCATTTAATAGTAACATCTTTTGTGCATATAGTATGTTCCAATGTGCAAAACTATGTGTTAGAGAATTCCCCTGCTGGTCAGAAGCTGAGCCATCACGAGTCATGACAACAGGATGCAGTCTTCCATGTGAAACCGATCTTGTGATTGTGGGTTGTTGCTAACCATGGGGAGTTATAGAGGACAGATAAGGATATTTTTATTCCATGCTGTAGGACGACTTTTGTATTTTATTGTAGAAAAGAATCTACATTTACATGCTGTCTTGGTTAGGGTTTCTGTTGCCGTGACAAAAACACCAGGACCAAAAGGCAAGTAGGGGAAGAACGGGTTTATCGGGACCACACTTCCACATCCTGTTCATCAGCAAAGGAAGTCAAGACAGGAACTCAAACAGGGTGGGAACCTGGAGGCAGGAGCTGGTGCAGAGGCCATGCAGGGGTGCTGCTTACTGGCTTGCTTCCCTTAGCCTGCTCAGCCTGCTGTCCTCTAGACCCCAGGACCACCAGCCCAGGGACAGCACCACCCACGGTTGGCTGGGCCCACCCCCATTGATCACTAATTGAGAAAATGCCTCACGGCTGGGTCTCAAAGAGGCATTTCCTCAACTGAGGCTCCTTCCTCTCTGGTGACTTCTAGCTTGTGTCAAGCTGACACAAAACCAGGCAGTACACATGCTATTAACATCTTAGCATGTATGTACTGTTGATGGCTTATTTTTTCTTAGTTAACGCTAGTCCAGGTACTGCCTGAAGGAGCACGGGGTGATACCGACAGACAGTAACTAGACTCAGAATCCCGAGGCATTCCTAAGCCCAGTGTCCGGAGAATAAGTGAAGAATGTGATGTTGATAATGAGAGAACAACATATTTTACAAGTTTTAGGAGTGAGGCTGACTACCAGACCTAAGACTAAGTGAGGCTGACTACCAGGGCAAGACTAAGCTCCACAGTGACTGGCTACCTTTATCTCTATCCCTATAAATCCCACTGCATGAAAGACAGTGTAAAAAGCTTCTTTTCTAGTATGTTAACCCATTGCCTTCTCAGATTGCCAGCTCTCTAATATAACACAACTTAAAGATTTAATTTTTTTTCCTTCCCACAGTCTTTGTGGTGATGGGTATCATGAATCTGATATTCTGGTAATAATTTCAAGTAAACCATGGTCACAATATACAAAGTGATCATACAACATCAGGAGGCAAAACTATGAAGAGGTCAATAGCAGCCTTAGCAACAGAGTGAGTTTGAAACCAGTTTGGGATACAACAGACACTGTATTTTTCTAATGTAGGGTGGAGGACAACGAATTAATAAAATGAGAAGGAGGAGGGTGTCTTAGTCCCTGCTCTGTGTGTGACACAATGACCTATGCAATTCTTACACGAAAAAAAAAAAAAAAGCATTGAACTGGGGCCTTGCCTATGGTTCCAGAGATTTAGTGTGCTATCATGGCAGAATGTACTGCACAGGGGAAGTAGATGAGAGCTATATCCTGAACCACTGGCTGAGACACAGACCCAGCCTGGACCCAGCATGGGCCTTTTGAAAGCTCAAAGCCCACCCCTAGCAGCACAGGTCCTCCAACAACGCCACGCCTCCTGATGCTTTTCAAATAGTGTTACTCCCTGATGACTGAGCATCCAAATACAGGAGGCCATGGGGGCATTTTTGTTCAAACCTCCACAGTAGGAGACACAGCAATTAACACCAATAAAATTCTTTTTTTAAAGATTTGTTTATTATGTATACATTATTCTGCCAGCATATATGCCTGCAGGCCAGAAGAGGGCACCAGATCTCATTACAGATGGTTGTGAGCCACTATGCGGTTCCTGAGAATTGAACTCAGGATCTCTGGAAGAGCAGCCAGTGCTCTTAACCACTGAGCCATCTCTCCAGCCCCCGAAATTCAGATTCTTATAGAACGCTTCCAAAGCCTGTATCCTAAGAAATTTGAAAAATCTAGAAGAAATTAATATATTTCTAGACATAGATGACCTACCAAAATTAAGCCAAGAAGACATAACCAGCTTAATTAGCCCTTTAACAAGCAACAAGATAGAAGCAATAATAAAAAGTTTCCCAATTAAGGGAAAAGGCTAGCTCAAAGGAATTCAGTGCTAATTTTTTCCAATTCCTTAAAAAAAAAATAACACCAGTGCTCCTCAAACTACTCAAAAAGGGGAAGAAAACTGATAAACTTATTTTATGAAGTTAGTATTATACCAAAACTAAACAAGGACACAACAAATAAATTTATAAGACAATCTCCCTGGCAAACATAGATGCAAAAAATTCTCAATAAAATATTTACAAACCAAATTCAACTATACATTCAAAAGTTTGTTCATTATGACCAAGTAGACTTCTTTCAAGGAATGCAAAGATGATTGAACGCATACAAATCAATAAATGTATACATCAAATTAATCAGCTCAAGGCCAGAAATAGTTGTCCAAATAGATGTAGAAATTGATAATGTCTAATATGCTTTCATTTTAAAATGCATGAAGAAACTAGTAATAGAAGGAATATATTACAACATAATAAAGGCTATATATGACAAAATTATAATGAAATTTTATACTAAATGAAGAAAACTCAAAAGCTTTTCATTAAATTAGGAAGGAGACAAGGGGGCTCACTTTCTCCAGTCTTACTCAATATTACTATACTGAAGTCTCATCTGGAGAAATAAGACAAGAGAAATAAAGTGGTTACGAATAGGGGAGGAAAAAGTTGAAGTGTTCCTACTTGTAGATATGTCTGATAGATAAGAGATGCAAAATACTGAAAACCTCTCAGAACAGATAAACATTTTCAGCAAAGTGTCAAGATGCAGAGTCAACACAGAAATATTACTAATTTTCTGTATGCCCAAAAGGAACGTGCTAAGAAAGAAACTGGAAATGATAAGACACTTAAAGAAACTGAAGAAGACATTCAAAGATGGAATGACCCTCCATGAGATAGACAGAATATTGCAAATGGTCTATACTACCAAAAATGATAGACAGACACAATGTAATAGCCATCAAAATTCCAATGACTTCCTTCACAGAAGTAGAAAAAATAGCCCTAAAATTCCCATAGAAGCATGAAAGGCTTTGGCTACTCTAAGAAATCCTGAGCAAAACGAACACTGGTGGGGATAGCAGATTTCAATCCTTCTACTTAGTCTAGCAACAGAAACAGTGTGGTACCAACACAAAGTCAGCTGTACAGATCAATAGACTCAAACGGATTCTCCAAAAGAAATTCACAGAGAGATGGCTACAAGATTGTCTACAAAGACGCCAACAGCCTACACTAAAGAAAAGACCAGCTATACCCACGTCTGCCTGCAAACTGCTTCCGTTCCTTTCCATGGAGTGCAGCAGCAAGATGGCGGTGCAGACGTGCAAGAAGAGGAAGCTTGTGGCTGATGGATCATCAAAGCTGAGCAGAATGAGTTTCTCATTTGGGGGAGGTGGCTGACGATGGCTACTCTGTAGTTGAAGTCAAGTTACACCGACCAGAACAGAAATCATTATCTTAACCACCAGAACACAGAATGTTCTTGGCGAGAAGGGCGGTCGGATCAGAGAGTTGACTGCAGCGGTCCAGAAGAGGTTCGGCTTCCCTGCAGGCAGTAAAGCTGTATTTCAAAAAGGTGACCCCAGGAGGTCTGTATGCCATTGCCCAGGCAGAGTCTCCATATTACAAACTGCTTGGAGGGCTTGCTCTGTGAAGGGCCTGCTATGGCGTGCTTCAGTTCATTGTGGAGAGTGGAGCCAAGGACTGTGAGATTGAGTTGTCTGAAAAGCTCTGAAGACAGAGGACCAAGTCCGTGAAGTCTGTGGAAAGTCGGATGATCCACAGTGGAGACCCTGTTAACTACTATGTTGACACTGCCGTGAGTCATGTGCTCCTCAGACCAGGTATGCTGGGTATCAAAGTGTAGATCATACTGCCCTGGGACCCAAGTGGTAAGATCGGCCCTAAGAAGCCTCTACATTATCCACTGAGCACTGTGGAACCTAAACATGAAACCTTGCCCACCATCCCCATCTCAGAACAGAAGAGTGGGAAGCCAAAGCCACCTGTCATGTGCCAACCAGTGCAGCCTCACAAGACTTCGGCAGCTGCATCTGAAAGTTAGATGTTATCCTTTAAAAACGTTTAATAAAATCTTACCCAAAGACAAGAGGCCTGACTGGATTGTGTTTAGTGTTCAACCGAATGAGCTATGCTTGCCTATGGAGCATAGCTTATCCTGTTGGTTTAAGCTGGAGGGCTTGAGCAAAGCTGACCAGAGAAGTCTTGGGTCTGTGAGGGCTGGTGGCTACAGGGCGGTATCTTGACCCTGTGTTGAAAAGTTCAGGGTTAGAAGAGCAGTTTGGTTTTGGTGCTCATGATAGAACCCAGGTCTTTGCACATTGTAAGAGTACATTTTGTTATCAAGCTATGTCCCCAGCCTGGAGGGCTCTGTGTGCGTGCGTGTGTGTGTGTGTGTGTGTGTGTGTGTGTGTGTGTGTGTTTCTTTCCTGACATGTAAGAAATCTTTGGTGGACCAGCCAGATGACTCAGTGGATAAAGATGCTTTCTCTGAAAGCTTGCGCACCATGGTATGCACTCACCCCTGCATGTAGAACAGAAATTGGCCTCTGTGTTTTGTGACGGTGTGCTAAGTGTTTGTCTCAGTATCCCTAGGGTAAAAAAGAAAATGTTCTGATGCCATTGAACTCAAAGCTCAAAACTTGTTGTTTAAAGCCACATTTCTAAGTCCTGTACTTGGCCATCATGTTTTGGAAAACATGAAAAATTCAGAAATTATCTGACGCTTATTTGCCATAATGTCTTGAGACCATTTGCTATTGATTATGTTTTGTAGGGAATTAAAGATAGATTTAAAAATTTAAACAAAAGAAAAAGAGAAGACAGAATCGTCAACAAATAGTACTAGAAAGACTGGATAGCTGCGCATGAAATAATGAGGCTAAAGCCCTCCCTTTTTCTGTACAAAAATCAACTTAAAATGAGTCAGAGACTTTCAAGTAGGACTTGAAACCCCAAAACTATTCAAGGAAAACATTTTGAGTTGTAGACATAGGCACAGACTTTCTGAAAAAGACACTAATACCTCAGAAAAATAATAGTAGGAGGGGATTCCATGAAATTAGAAGGCCTCTGAACAGCAAAGGAAATGACTGCGTAAAGAGAAGGCAATGAAGTAAGAAGATTCTCTGATAGCTATACATCTGACAGAGGATTAGTAGCAAAAATACATAAGGAAATGAAAAGAACTAAAAAAAAAAATCTAATAACCTAATCAATAAATGAGCTGACAATTCTCAAATGATGAAGTACAAGTGGTTAATAAACATCTGAAGAAATGTTCCAAGTTCTTAGCCAGCAGGGTAATGCAAATTATAACCACACTGAGATTCTGTCTAGCTAACTGAGAAGCCACAGCAACAAACGCTGACCAAAGTGTAGACGAAAGGGAACCTTTATAAACTGCCAGGAGGCATGCAAATTCAATCAGCCACTGTGGAAAGCAGCATGCAGCTTCCTCACAAAAGAAAAAGAAAAAAATATCTATCATGTAACCAGCTGAAAGACTTCTTTAAACACATTCAAAGCCAGCACAACACAGCGGTACCTGGATACCCTATGTATTGTAATACATTCGCACTAGACAGACTGGTGTCCATTAACAAAAGAATAGGTAATGAAAACATAGTATATATACACAATGGACTTTTATTCATCCATAAAGAAAAATGAAGCTGTTAAGCAAAGTGAGCCAGACACAGAAGGACAAATATTGCATGATTTCTCTTATGTTTAAATACTAGAATTCTGTAATACACACAAACACACACACACACACACACACACACACACACACACTCACTCACATTCAGCATAAAAGCAGAAGGAGGACTGAAGGAAGGAAGGAGATTGCTGTGAAGGGGAAGTAAGGAGAGGCAATGACTGTGGTGAGTGTGGTCAACTTACATGATATAATTGGAATAAACTCTCTTTATGAGACCCAACACAATGAATTTATACCAATATGAAATCCTTTGGGAAAGAACATGATGTAATTGCAGCATGGTAAATGAAATTGTTCTATAATTGCCTTAAAATGTCACTACTTGGATATAGGTAAAACAAAATTCATAAATTTTACAATACTCTATGCTGGAGAAACTGACATTCTGATGTGAACCATTGCTAGAAAGAGGACCATAACCGCTGTAAACCACAAATTGGCAATATCTAAAAGGGTTTTAATATATGCTAAGTTTTAATGCACAATTCTAACTTCTAGGGATCTAGCCCAGAAACACAGCTATACAGAGAGTAAATGCTCACAGTGTTACTCCTGTGACATTATCTAGCATAGGAAAATAGTATAACTTAATTTCCTAAAACACTAGTCAGACTTTAAAATGAAGAGAAGGAAGATTGGGGGAGGAGGAGGAGGAGAAAGCTGTATACTAATACATTCTAAAACCCAGACGAGATGAAGCAAAATCGGATACAATAAGTGAAGCCACAGCATGGTATTTCAATAAGGCATCTTTTTTATAAGGAAAGAAAAGGCATTCCCCAGGAATTCCCAAGCCATGTCAGCCAGGAAGGCAGCTAGGCTAACTGAAGGTCTTCATCTCTGGTGGATACACAGGTATTCCTCTGCAACCTTCCTTCCCCCAGCTCCTAACTACAGCATGCATTTCTTAGGAGCCCTCAAGTCACTCATGCCAGGCAAGCAGGTAGGCTAACTACAGATCTTCACTCTCCCCCATGAAATCCCCCAGTTCATCCCCAGCTCTGTAGCAGACTACATGTGGCTTCTCCTTACTCTGTACCCCCATTCCCAACTTTCCTCCCTCTTGTGGACCCATTCAGCCTCTCCCTCCTATACCATTCCCATTCCTAAGTGTCAGCTCCCAATGTGCCAAAACACGTTTTACCCAGAACCCCTAGTGGACACATCTAAGAGGATCCCAGAATTCCCTACCAGGAAACACAGCCACTCCACCCTCCTAAGAACCAGAGAGGGGAATAGAAATCAAAGGAAAAAGTCCTCATTCAACAAAGACAAGACCACACAGATATCAGCATCTAGAATTACAGTCATCCCAGACCCAGATACCTAGATACCAGTGAAAAAACACAATGAATAACAACTAAAAGAATATTCCTAATCTAAAGCCTACCACAGTAGGCTCTAAGAACTGCAGCATAAGTGAATAGAAGACAAAGGACCTTAAAATAAAAATATAGAAAGGAAAGGGGCTCTTAAAGAGGAAATAAATAAACCTTTTGAAATCTGTGAAACCCCCCCCCCAAAAAAAAACAGTGGAAGAAATACATAAAACAGTTGAAGACCTGAAAGTGGAAACAGAATTAATAAAGAAAATTCCAACTGAGAGAAACCTAGAAATGAAAACTTTAGGAACTTGAATAGACCTCAAAGACAAGCATCACCAACAGAATACAAGAGATGGGTGACAGAATCTCAGGCATTGAAGACGCAGTAAAAGAATGGATACCTAGTTAAAGAAAATGTCAAATTGAAAAACTTTCAGGCACAAAACATCCAGAAAATCTGGGACACTATAAAAGGATCAAATCTAATAATAACAGGAACAGAGGAAAGAAAAGAAACTCAGGTCAAAGACACAGAAAATATTTGCAACAAAATCAAAGAATAAAATTTCCACAACCTAGAAAAGAATATACCTATAAATACACAAAGAGCATAAAGAACACCAAATAGATTGAACCAGAAAAAAAAGTTCCCTTGGCACAAAGCAATCAAAATACTAAATGTACAGAGCAAAAAAAAAAAATATTAAAGTTGAAAGGAAAAAAGAACAAGTAACATATAAAACTAGACCTATTAGAATAATACCTGACTTCTCAGTGGAGACTGAAGGGCTGGTATTGATGTCCTACAAACTCTGAGGGACCAAAGAAGGGCGGTATTGATGTTCTACAAACTCTGAGAGATCAAAAATACCAGCCTTAACTAGTATACCCAGCAAAACTTTCCATCACAATAGACTGAAAAACCAAATTTAAGCATTATCTATCTACAAATCCAGTCCTACAGACAATACTAGAAGGAAAGTCTCAATATAAAGAGGTTAATTACACCCAAGAAAACACATACCCATCAAAATTCAAGACAATTCTTCACAGACCTTGAGAGGACAAAAATCTCAATCAGCTTCATATGCAAACACACACACACACACACACACACACACACACACACACGGAAAAAAACAGAATACCTAAAAACAATCTTGAACAATAAAAGAACTGCTGCTGGGGGTACCACCATTTCTGACCATAAGATGTACCACAAAGCTAGAGTAATAAAGAGAACAAGGTACTGGCATAAAAACAGACACATTAATTAATGGAACCAAACCGAAGACCCAGACATAAATTCACATTGCTTTAAGAAAAAAAAAAACCAGAAGTACATAATGGAAAAAAGACAGCCTCTTCAACAAACGGTGCTGGTCAAGCTGGGTAGCAGCATATAAAGGAAAGTAAATAGATTCGTATTTATCCCTCTGCACAAAATGCAAATGGATCAAAGACCTCAATATAAAACAGAACACACTGAACCTGATAGACTAGAAAGTGAAGAATAGCTTGGAACTCAATAACACAAAGACTTTCTAAACAGAACACTGGTGGTGCAAGTGAGGATCAGCAACTAATAAATGGGACCTGACGAACTGAAAATATTCTGGAAGGCAAAGGACACCATCAACTGGACAAACTGACCACCTACAGAATGGGAAAAGATTTTTACCAACTCTATGTTCAATAGAGGATTAATATCCAAAATATATAAGAACTCAACTAGAAATAAAAAAATCTAATTTTTAAAATGGGGTACAGATCTAAACAGAGAATTCTCAACAGAGGAAACTCAAATGGCTGAAAAACGCTTAAAGAAATGTTCAACATCCTTAGCCATCAGTAAATTAAAACTACTTTGAGATTCCATTTTATACCTGTCGAAATGGCTAAAGGTCAATAACACAAGTAACATGAGCTTATGCTGGTGAGAATGTGGAACGAGGCAAACACTTCTCCATTGCTGGTGGGAGTGCAAACTTGTACAGCCAGTATGGAAATCAATATAGTGGTTCCTCAGAAAATTAGGAATCCATCTATCTCAAGATCCAGCTATACCAATCTTGGGCTTATGCCACAAGAACACTTGCTCAACCATGTTCATTGCTTCTTTATTCAAAAAGACAGAAACTTGAAACAACCTAAATGTTCCTCAAATGAAGAATGAATAAAGAAAATACAGTAGATTTATACAATGGAATATTACTCAGCTGTTTAAAATGACATTATGAAATTTGCAGACAAATGGGTGGAAGTAGAAAAGAATCATTCTGAGTGGAATAACCCAGACCAGAGAGACAAATATGAAAGAGTAGAAGACCAGAGGGGATGGAGGACACCAGGAGAACAAGGCCCTCTGAATCAACTGAGCAGGGCTCTTATGGAGGCACAGAGATGGAAGCAGCAAGCACAGGGCTGACACGGGGTGCACCAGGTCCTCTATGTATATCACAGCTTTCACTTTAGTATCTTATGGGACTCCTGAGTGTGAGAAGAACGAGTAGATTCTCATGCCTGTTCTTGGGGTTCTTTTTGTTTTGTTTGTGTTTGTTTGTTTGCCTTGTCAAACTTCAGTGTGATGGGTTTTGTTTTATCTTGTACTTTATTTGTTATGTCTGGTTGTCACCTCTTGGAAGCCTACTCTCTTCAAGGGATAAAAAAGGAGTAGTTCTGGATGGGAGGGGAGATGGGGAGGAGCTGGGAGTATGGGGAGAGGAAACTGTAATCAGGATGTGTCATATGAGAAAAAGAATCTATTTCTCATAAAAGGAAAAACAGTTTTTAAAATTATTTAAAATGGTTTAAAAAACAAAAATGGTTTTTTCTCATGTAACATATCCTGATAATGATTTTCCCTCCCTCTACTCTTCCCAGTTCCTCTCCACCTCCCCTCCACTCCCTTTATGTCTCTCATTAGAAAACAAACAAATTTCTAAAGGAATATAATATCATATAATATAAAAGAGAAAAACAAAAACATTAGAATAGGAAAAAACAAACAAACAGAGTGAAAGAACCCAAGAAAAATCACGAGAAACAGATATAGATGCAGATTCACTTGTTTTGATACTTGGAGAATCTCATAAAAACATTAAACAGGAAGCCATAATATATTCCAAAATGACCTATAGGGTAAAAAGAGGGAAAAATAAATAAATAAAATTAAATTTTAAATGCATTTAAAAAAACTGATTTGACATTATGAAACAAAACCTCCACAGAAGCTGCTGAGTTCTCTTTCTGTTGGTCATCTACTGCTGGACATGTAGCCTGGCCTTAAGAGTAGTTTGTTGCTACAACCTTGGTGGAACTCTGAAACACAGCTAGCTACAATACTGAGGGGACTTAAGAGGTGAGTGAATAGCCACAGAGCAGGATGCCCAATCTCTAGGACCTCCCTAGTAGGACAAAACCCCAGGCCCCTCCCCCAACTCCCTCAGCTTTTCTAGCCAGACAGCAGGGAGTTTCCTGGATAACCCAAAGAAAGGAAACACATAAACACTACTTCAAAAAAATAACTGGATTTAACAACCACTGGTCATTAATATCTCTTAATATTAATGGACTCAATTCACCTATTAAAAAGGCACAGGTTAAGAAAATGGGATTCAGCCTTCTGCTGTATACAAGAAAGGCACCTAAACCTCAAAAGCAATCACTACCTCAGAATAAAGGGTGGGGAAAGGGTTTTCCAATAAATAGACCTAAGAAACAAGTGGGTGTAGTTATCCTAATATCTATCAAAATTGATTTCAATCTAAAATCAGTCAGAATAGTTAGAGAAGGACACTTTATACTCATAACAGAAACAATTCATCAAGATAGAGTCCCAATCCTGAACATCTATGCCCCTAATACAAGAGCACCTACATATATAAAAGAAACACTACTAAACTTGAATCACACATCAAACCCCACACACTAATAGTAGAAGACTGCAACATTCCACTCTCGCCAATGGACAGGGAAACCAGACAAAAACTTAACAGAGAAATAAGAGAACTAACAGATGTCATGAATCAAATGGACTTGTCAGACATCTATAGAACATTCCAATCAAACAGGAAAGAATATACCTTCTTCTCAGCACCTCATGGAACCTTCTCTAAAATTGATCACATACAAAGCAAAAAAAATTGATCAGTAACAAAGCAAACCTCCACAGATACAAAAAAAAATTGGAGTAACCACCTGTGTTTATCAGATCACCATGGATTAAAGTTAGAATTAAACAACAATACTACTCTCATAAAGCCTACAAACTCATGCAAATAGAACAGTGAACTACTGAACCACTCCTGGGTCAAGGAAGAAATAAAGAAAGAAATTAAAGACTTCCTTGAATTCAACAAAAATGAATGCACAACATATCCAATCCTATGGGACACCATGAAAGTAGTGCTAAAAAGAAAGTTCATCATACTAAGTGCCCACATAAAGAAAACGGAGAAAGCTCACATTAGTAACTTAACATCACACCTGAAAAGTCTAGAACAAAAAGAAGCAGACTCACCCAGGAGTAGTAAAAGACAGGAAATAATCTAACTGAGAGCTGAAATCAACAAAATAGAAACAAAGAAAAACAACACAAAAAAATCAATGAAACAAAGAGCTGGTTCTTTGAGAAAATCAACAAGATTGACAAACCCTAATCCAAACTAATCAAAAGGCAGAAAGAGAACATCTAAATTAACAAGATCAAAAATGAAAGGGGGGACATAACAACAGACACTGAGGAAATTCAGAGAATCATTAGGTCTTACTACAAAAGCCTGTACTCTGCAAAATTGGAAAATGTAAAAGAAATGGACAATTTTTTAGATAGATACCATATACCAAAATTAAATCTATATCAGGTGAGCAATTTAAGTAGACCTATAAACTGCAAGGAAATAGAAGCTGTCAAAAAAAGAAAAAGAAAAAGCCCAGAGCCAGATGGTTTTAGTGCAGAATTCTACCAGAACCTCCAAGAAGAGCTAATACCTATACTCTTCAAAGTGTTCCACATAATAGAAACAGAAGGAAGATTGCCAAACTCTTTTCATGAGGCTACAGTTATCCAGATACCAAAACCACACAAAGACTCAACTAAGAAAGAGAATTACAGATCAATCTCACTCATTGAACATGGATGCAAAAATACTCAATAAAAAACTGGCAAACCAAATCCAAGAACACATCAAAAAAATCAGCCACCATGATCAAGTAAGCTTCATCACAGAGATGCAGGGCTGGTTAACATATGAAAATCTATCGATGTAATCCTTCATATAAATAAACTGAAAGAAAAAACATACAATCATTTCATTAGATGCTGAAAAAGCATTTGACAAAATCCAACACCCCTTCATGATAAAGGTCTTGGAGAGATCAGGGATACAAGGAACATATCTAAACATAATAAAAAGCAATATACAGCAAGCTGACAGCTAACATCAAATTAAATGGAGAGAAACTCAAAGCAATTCCACTAAAATCAGGAACAAGACAAGGCTGTTCATATCTCTTAAACATAGTTCTTGAAGTTCTAGCAATAGCAATAAGACAACAAAGGGAGATCAAAGGGATTCAAATTAGAAAGGAAGAAGTCACACTTTCGTTATTTGCAGATGATATGATAGTGTATATAAGCGACCCCAAAAACTCTACCAGAGAACTCCTACAGCTGATAAATACCTTCAGTGATGTGGCAGGATATAAGAGCAACTCAAAAAAAAAAATCAGTAGCCCTACTATACACAAATGATAAGGAAGCTGAGAGGAAATCAGAGAAACATCACCTTTCACAATAGCCACAAATAACATAAAATACTTTGGGGAAATACTAACCAAAGAAGTGAAAGACCTATTTGACAAGAACTTTAAGGTTTTGAAGAAAGAAATTGAAGAAGATACCAGAAAATGGAAAGATATCCCATGTTCTTAGATAGGAAGGATCAACATAGTAAAAATGGCAATCTTACTAATGGCAATCTACAGATTTAGTGCAATCCTCATCAAAATCCCAACACAATTCTTCACAGACCTTGAAAGAATAATAATCAACTTCATATGGAAAAACAAAAACCTAGGATAGCCAAAAAAAAATCCTGTACAATAAAGGAACTTCCAGAGGCATCACCATCCCTGACATCAAGTCTATTACAGAGTTACATTAATGAAAACAGCTTGGTATTGTCATAAAAAAAAACGAGAGATTGACTAATGGAATTGAATCAAGGACCCGGATATTAATCCACACACCTATAAACACCTATTTTTGACAAAGAAGCTAAAATTATACAATGAAAAAAGTATCTTCAGCAAATGGTGCTGGCATAACTGGATGTCAACCTGTAGAATAATTAAAATAGATCCATCACCACGCACAAAACTCAAGTCCAAATGGACTGAAGACCTCAATATAAATCCAACCACACTGAACCAGATAGTAGAGAAAGTGGGAAGTAGTCTTCAATGCATGGGCACAGGAGACCACTTCCTAAATATAACCCCAGTAGCACAGACATGGAGAGCAACAATAAATAAATGGGACCTCCTGAAACTGAGAAGCTTCTGTAAAGCAAAAGACACAGTCAATAAGAAAAAAATATATATATATATATATATATATATTGAATGGGAAAAAATCTTCACCAACCCCACATCAGACAAAGAACTGATCTCCAAAATATATAAAGAACTCAAGAAACTAGACATTAAAATTCTAAATAACCCAATTTTAAAAATGGGGTACTGAACTAAACAGAAAATTCTCAACAGAAGAATCTCAAATGGCTAAAAGATACTTAAGGAAATGTTCAACATCCTTAGCTATCAGAGAAATGCAAATCAAAACAACTCTGAGATACCATCTTACACCTGTCAGAATGGCTAAGACCAAAAACACTAATGATATCTTAGCGCGAGAAGATGTGGAGTACGGGGAACACTCATCCATTGCTGGTGGGAATGCAAACTTGTCTAACCACTTCAGAAATTGGTATGGCAGTTTCTCAAAAAACTGGAAATCAACTTACCTCAGGATTCAGCAATACCACTCTTGGGCATATCCCCAAAAGATGCTCAATCATACTACAAAAAAACATTTGTTCATCTATGTTTACAACAAAATTATTTGTAATATCTAGAAACTGGAAACAATCTAGATGTCCCTCAACCGAAGAATGGATAAAGAAAATGTGGCACATCTACACGTTAGAGTACTACTCAGTGGGGAAAAAAATGACATCTTGAATTTTGCATGCAAATGGATGGAATTAGAAAACACTATCCTGAGTGAGGTATTCTAGACCCAATAAGATGAATATGGTATGTACTCACTCATTAGTGGATACTGGCTTTAAACCAAGGACATTGATCCTATAGTTCATGATCCTAGAGAAGCAAAGTAATAATGTGAACCCAAAGAAAAATATATAGAGAACCACCTGGAAATTGGAAATGGACAGGAATGACTGGCAGGGTTGGGAGCATGGGGGTGGAGTGAGAGGGGAGGGGAGAGGAGGAGGAGAAAAGGAGGGGAAAGGAGAATTTGAGGGAATGGGATGGTCGAAATAGAGGAAGGACAGAGATGAGAGCAAGGAGAGAGATATCTTGACTGAGGGAGACATTATAGAGTTAGCAGGAAACATGACTCTAGAGAAATTCCCAGGAATCCAAAAGGATGACCATACCTGGGACCCTGGGCAATAGAGGAGAGGATACCTGAACTGGCCTTGCCCTGTAGTCAGACTGATAATTATCTTAAATATCACCATACAACCTTCATCTAGCAACTGATCAGAGGCAGAGGCAGAGGCAGAGAGGCAGAGGCAGAGAGGCAGAGGCAGAGGCAGAGAGGCAGAGGCAGAGGCAGAGGCAGAGGCAGAGGCAGAGAGGCAGAGGCAGAGGCGAGATCCACATCAGAGCACTGGAATGAGCTCCCAAAGTCCAGTTGAAGAGTGGAAGGAATGAGAATATGAGCAAGGAGGTCAAAACCATAATGTGTTCACCAACTGAAACAGTTTGCCTGAGCTAATGGGAGCTCACCAACTCCAGCTGGACTGGGAAGGAACAAGCATAGGACCAAACTAGTTCCTCTCAATGTGGTGACAGATACATGGCTCACACAGTTTGGCATTGCTGGCCTACTGGGTTCAAGAAACAAAAGCAAGGAAAAGGAGCCATAGAATTTTGCCTGGCCATTGAATAAGAGATGGGGCTTCAATTTACTGAACATCATAGAAGAGAATGTGGGAAATACACTTGAATGGATTGGCACAGGAGTTCACTTCCTAAATATAACCCCAGTATTACAGACACTGAAAGAAACAATTAATAAACGGGACCTCCTGAAACTGAAAAGCTTCTGTAAAGCAAAGGACACAGTCAACAAGACAAAATGACAGCCTACAGAATGGGAAAAGATCTTCACTAACCCCACATCAGACAGAGGTCTCATCTCCAAAATATACAAAGAACTCGAAAAATTTGTCATCAAAAAAACAAATAATTCAATTTTAAAAAATGGAGTACAGACCTAAACAGGGAACTATCAACAGATGAATCTAAAATGGATGAAAGACATTTAAGGAAATGCTCAACATACTTAGTCATCAGCGAAATGCAAATCAAAACAACTCTGAGATTCCATCTTACACCTGTAAAAAGGCCAAGATCAAAAACAGTGACAACTTATGCTGGAGAGGTTGTGGGGTAAAGGGAACACTCCTGCATTGCTGGTGGGAGTTCAAACTGGTACAACCCCTTTGGAAAATTAGGAAACAACCTCCCTAAAGACCCAGTAATATCATTTTTGGGTATATATCCAAAGGATGCTCAATCATGCCACAAGGACATGTGCTCAACTATGTTCATAGCAGCATTGTTTGTCATAGCCAGAACCTGGAAACAACCTAAATGCCCCTCGACCAAAGAATGAATAAGAAAAATGTGGTACATTTACACAATGAAGTACTACACAGCAGAAAAAAATAATGACATCCTGAATTTGGCAGGCAAATGGATGGAGCTAGAAAACATTATTTTGAGTGAAGTAATGCAGACCCAGAAAGACAAATATCACATGTACTCACTCATAAGTGGTTTTTAAACATAAACAAAAAAGAAGTCCACAAATCACAATCCCAGAGAACCTAGACAACAATGAGGACCCTAAACGAGACATACATGAATTTAATCTACATGGGAAGTAGAAAAAGATAAGATCTCCTGGGTAAATTGGGAGCATGGGGACCTTGGGAGAGGGTTGAAGGGGAGAAGAAAAAGGCAGGGAAGGGAGCAGAGAAAAATGTAGAGCTCAATAAAAATTAATAAAAGTAAAATATATATAATATATAAAGTTAAATAAAAACATTTTTAAAATTAAAAAAGTCTTCTCCTGTGTTGATGAGTTTCAGGCTATTCCCTCAGTTTATTAGGTTCAGTGTATCCGGTTTTATATGGAGGTCTTTGATCCACTTGATTGAGTTTTGTACAATGTGGTAAGTATGGATATATTTGCATTCTTCTACATGCAGACATCCAGTTTCACCAGCACCATTTGTTTAAGATTCTGATTTTGTTTTGTTATTGTTGTTGTTGTTGCTGCTGCTGCTGCTGCTGTTGTCTTAGTGTATGTTTCTGGATTATCAAAACTAAAGTGTCTATAGATGTATGCATTTATGTTTGAGTTTTCAGCTCAATTTCATTGATCAATGTGTCTGTTTTCATGTCAATACCATGCTATATTTATTACTATAGCTCTGGAGAACAATTTGATGTCAAGGATGTTGATATCTCTAGCAGTTCTTAAATTATTCAGGATTGTTTTCATTATACTAGGTATTTTGTGTTTCCGTATGAAGCTGAGAATTGTCCTTTCAAGGTCTGTGAAAAACTTTGTTAGAATTTGATGGGGATTGCATTGAATCTGTAGATTATTTTTGGTGGGATGATCATTTTTACTACTATTAACCCATGAACATGGATATCTTTCCATCTCCTGTTATCTCTTCCAAATTACTTATTTAATGACTTAAAGTTTTTATCATACATATCTTTCACTTGCTTGGTTAAAATTACCCCAAATATTTTACATTATTTGAGGTTTTTGTGAAGAATGTGGTTTCCCTCACTTTCTTCTCAGTCCATTTGTCATTTGTATATAGGAGGGCTACTGATTTTGTGTGAATTGTGTACCCAGATTCTTTGCTGAAAGTGTTAGTCAGCTATAGGAACTTCTCAGTGGAATTTTTAGGGTTACTTATGGATACTAAAATATCATCTGTAATTAAGATACTTGGACTGGCCCAGAATGGACCACTGCAAGGATAGCCTGACCAGTCAGCTGCCATCTGGGCCCAGATACAGTGTTTCAAGTCGGTCAACCCCAGCACCTTCTCCATCTACAAACTGCTGGACCTAAAGGAAGAGCTAGTGCTGCAGAATCAATCTGGGAGCACATAGTCACCAGCGAAGATGAAAGCCTGAAGTATGGTTGTGATCAGAGAAATCTCGGTTGGTGGTCTGGTATTTTTGGTGCTTCAGAGAACAAAGTCCTTGAGAAAGACCATGACTCATGAGTATTTGCAAATAGAGCTGGGTGGGCAAAATATATGTGTGTGTGCATGTGCATATGTGTGTGTGTGTGTAAGTGGCACGCTGTAGTTTCCAATGCCAGTGCAATAAATGAATGTTTGATGGGGGTGGTAAGGAGAGAGGAATGGAGTGGCGCTTGTGCTGTTATGAACAGAGAAGTTTCTTCTGCAGTGGTATCAATGACTCCAGACTCACAGTTGAGAAAGTGAGACATAAAAGGCTTCAGTGACCACCCCAGCCCTTCCAAAAAAAGTAACAACTTAGACAGAAGCCATTGAATAGAACTCTTAAAATTAAAATTTTGATAAGGATGCTGAAGTGTAGCTCTCCACAATAGAGGACCACTTGTAGAGGGAGGGTTGGGAAGGACTCGCTTTTCTTTAAGGTGCTAGCTATGGGGAGTTTGACCATATACCCACTGACTAGATATACATCACAAATTAGACTTTTTAAAATCCTTTTTCCTCAAGAAGGCCAAAAAGATTGGAGGTAGACCTGAGAGGACAGGAAAGTAAGGGTGATCAGGATACAATATGTGAAATTCCCAAGTAATCAATAAAATATTATGTAAAATAAATATACATATAAATTTTCAACGAATGTGTAGACTTCTTCCTTTCTAATTTGGATCTTCTTGATCTCCTCTGGTTGTCATATTGTTCACAAGCACTATATGGAGTAGATATGGAGAGAGAGGGCACCTTTGACTTGTTCCTATTATTAGTGCAATTGCTTTGAGTTTCTCTCTAACTAGGTTGGGTTTGCTATAAACCATTTGTATTATATTGGGGTATGTCACATGTATCTCTAGTCTCTCCAGAACTTTTATTATGAAGGGGTGTTGGGTTTGTAAAAGGCCTATTCTGCATTTGAGAGATTATCATGTGTTTTTTGTTGTTCAGTCTGTTTATATGGTAGGTTACATTAATTGATTTTCATATGTTGAACCATTTCTGCATCTCTGGGATGATGCCAACTTGATCACTGTAGATAATCTTTTTGATGTGGTTTTGGATTCACTTTGCAAGGATTTTATTGAGAATTTTTACATCTGTGTTCATAGCGGAAATTGGGATATAATTCTCTTTCTTTGTTGGCTCTTTGTGTGGCTTAGATATCAGAATAACTGTGGCAATATCCCTCTGCTTTCATGAAATAATTTGAGGAGTATTTGCATTAATTCTTCTTTGAAAGTATGTTAGAATTCTACAATAACACCATCTGGCTCTGGCTTCTTGTTGTTGTTGTTGTTGTTATTGTTGGGAGATGTTTAACGACTGCTCCTATTTCACTAAGGGTTATAGGTCTCTAAATCACTTATCTGGTCTCAATTTAACTTTCATAAATGGTACATGGAGAAAGTTGTCCATTTATTTTAGAATTTCCAATTTGGTGGAGTGCATGTTTTAAATATGTCCATATGAGTCTCTGGATTTCTTTGGTGTCTTATTTTCCCTCTTTCATTTCTAATTTGAATCTGCTTGTTCTCTCTGTCTTTTAGTTAATTTGGATAAGAGATTGTCAATCTTATTGATTTTCTCAAAGAACCAACTGTTTGTTTCATTGATTCTTTGTATTAATTTTGTTTGTTTCTATTTTATTAATTTCAGTTGTTTAATTGTTTCTTGCTAGATTTAAAGTTTATTATACTTTATTTACTATCTTAGAAACCTGTTTGTTTTCTAAGGGAAGACAGAAAGAGGGTGGAAGGGAGTTGGGGAGGAACCACTGTGAATAGAGGGGAAGAAATCATAATCAAGAGATATTACATGTTAAAAAAATCTATTTTCAATGAAAGGAAAAAAGAAAGAAAGAAAAATAACCCCAGCATGTATATGAATAGAACTAATTACTGATGTAAGAAGCAATGTCTGTCTTACTATAAACAATAGATAGAAGAGGATGCATGTTTAGCAACATATCAATCTTCTGTTGCTTGGATAGGGACATTAGAGCTTGCACAAAGCACTTTCTCCAGGACAATGCCATATATAATTAAATATGCACATATATATTTGAATTTATCCATGCCAATCATTCAAAGACTGACTTATGGCAAAAAGAAAAGAACAGAAAGGAAAAGAAAAGGGACTGGAGAGGTTAATCAGTGGTTCGGAGCATTTGCTGCACTGGCAGAGAACTCAGCACCCACACCAGGTAGTTCACAGCCATCTGTAACTCCAGCTCTAGGGAATCTGACATCATCTTCTAGAGTCCGTGGGCACTGCACACACATGGTGAACTTACGTATGTGCAGGCAAAACACATATGTTAAGTACCTTTTAAAGAAAAGGAAAGGAATATACCTACATGCTTGCTCTTATTTGAAAATACATTATACTTAATTTGAAAAAATGCATCATATCTGAGATTAATTAAAAGTTTGAAAATGGAACAAAGAGCAAACTAGAAGCCAAATCTCTCTGGGAATGTCTTTATATGCAGTTGGCATTTTTGAATATACAGTTGGCACTTTTGAATAGACATGAATTGCTCACTTATACCATGAGCAAATTAAACTTAAAAGTGGCAAAAGAAAACTCTAAAATAAAGTGCAAACTTGGAACGTATATGAACAATTATACTGAAGGAGAAAATATCTTCCAAAAACACTTAGGATTAATTTAGTACATGGTACTTTGTGTTTGCTCAGAGGGATGTAAAGTTGCAATCTGCAACTTTCTTTAGAATTTTACTAGAAGTAACAATACCATGTATATTTATTTTACATATTATAAAATAATGTAAACCAATCATTTTCAATGTTGTTAGGAAAAGTCTACAAAATATAAAATCAAGGGTGTTAAGCAAAACCACACATCTAAATTTAAGTTAGAATTATCAGTGTGAACACATGATTCTTTTAATATACATTCCTTAGTTCTAAGACTCAAAGTTCTCTTCTTTTCCAGTTTTTAAATTCTTTATTACTGTGAATCCAAAGCCACTGGTAACTAGAACAATCCAGCAAGACAGAGAAAGCAGCAGTTGAAAGTAAAAAAAAAAAAATACAGATTTTAAATCTGAATAAAAGCTTTTAATAAATGACTCAGATGGGGAGATCTATGGTTAGGAAATCCCCTTGTGACCTGGGTACATTATGCAAAGCCATGGGTTTGCAAACTGGTATAAGGGTTGAGGGAAAACAGCTTTGGTGTGGGCCAAAGGGTAGCTTCATGCTGTGGTGCAGAGGCTGTGGGGAGGGTGGGGATAAAAACCTGAGGGTCAGAAGCTGGTAACATGGGCCCCAGTCTGGGCTGAGTCAGCTCCGCCTCTGCAGTAGGATCTTTTTGTGGGTGCTACTGGGGCAGACTGGATGTTCTAAGGGAATGTAATAGAAATCAATAGCCAGGATCCCAGAGTCCTCAACTGCAGCTGAGACAGATGGCCAAGCCTTCCCAGTGTCACCTGCAGCAGCAGCTGGAGTGTGGCTCCCTTCCAGGGCCACACAGGAGTAATCTGCAGTGTCTGGCTCCCCAACTGTGAGTTCAGAGGTTCAGACAGATCCTGATGCTTTCTTACAATGAGACACAAAGTTCTTAAAAGTAATGATATTCTAGGAAAGATTTTGGCTGTCTAATAATATTCCCCAATTTAAAAAATTGAAAATCATATGCATTTTTTTACAGAAAAAAATGGAACCAATCATGTGTGCGTGTGTGTGTGTGAGAGAGGGGGGGAGAATATTTTTAAGCCTTTATTTATTGAATGAGACCCACCCATGTTGGGAGGGTAATCTATATTCACTCAAAGTCCACTGATTTCAAATGTTAATCACTTCTAGAAGTCAGCACAACGAAACTGCACAACATAACCTAACCAAGTAGACACATCAAATCAACCAACATAGCACATTTCTTACCGTCTATATCCAGAATACATGGAGACCATTCAAATCTCAATTTTAAAATAAAAATAAACATTTTTTGAAATGAACAAACATTTAAGTGCTTTATCAATAAATATACACACATAAGATAAGTCAGCACATGAAAAATGTTCAAGAATGGCACTACTTGAGAAAGAGTAGGGGTGTGACCTCAATGTAGTAGGTGTGACCTTGTCGGAGGAAGTGTGTCATAAGGTAGGCTTTGAGGTTTTAAAAGCCCACGCCAGGCCCAGACTCTTCTGACCTGTGGAACAGAATGTGGTTCCCAGCTACTTCTCCAGCTTTATGTGAGCTGCCATGCTCCCCACCATAGTGATAATTAACCCAGCCTCTGAAACAGTAAGCAAGCACCCAATTAAATGCTTTCTTTTACAAATTGAAAAAAAAGAAATAAATATGTTCATTATCAAAGATTATTTTTATGAAGTAAATTATCTCACAAAAGATGCTCCATATCATTAAGATACAGAAAGTAGGGTTAAGGGTGTGTCTCAGTGGCACATTGCTGGCCTAGTACCACAAGGCCTGGATTTGATTCCCACCACTACAAAGAGGAGGAGGAGGGAAGGAAGGCGGAGGGGGAAAGTAGAAGAGGTGAAAGAGGAAGAAACAGAAGAGGAAGAGGAATGGAGGAGGAAGAGAGGAGAGGAGGACAAGAACTAAAGTCAGGACAAGACACCACTGTGTACCTTTATAACAAGCTAAATGAAAGCGCTAGCATCACCAAAGGCTCCTGGAAATGCAGAATGAGTTTTTATAAAGAACCTTCATGTGTTATTGGCAATGATGCCAAATGGTACAGCAACTATGGGAAATAACATATCCATAAAAGTCATGGGGCTGGACAGATGGCTCCGTGGTTAAGAGAGTATGCCACTCTTGCAGAGGACTCTAACACCCATGTCACGAAGCTCACAACTGACTGTAACTCCAATTTCAGGTGTATGCAATGCTTCTGGCCTCTTTGGGAACCTGCTTATATGTGTGCATACCCATATACATAATTTCTTTTTTTTTTTTCCCATGGTTTATTTTTTTTTATATTTAAAAATTACCATCTCCTTCCCTCCTCCTCCCCCCTCCCTCCCCTCCTTCTCCCCTTTCTCTCCCCTCCTTCTCCCCCTTCCCTCCCCTCCCCTCCACCCATACCTCCCCTCCCTCCCTCTCAAGGCCAAGGAGCCATCAGGGTTCCCCACTCTATGCTAAGACCAAGGTCCTCCCAACTCCCCCCAGGTCCAGGAAGGTGATCGACCAAGCTGAGAAGGCTCCCACAGAGCCCGTCCATGAAGAACAATCAGAGCCCAGAGCCATTGTCCTTTGCTTCTCAGTCAGCCCCCGCTGTTGGCCACACTCATAGAGACGGGTTTGGTCGCATGATCCATCAGTCCCATTCCAACTGGAGTTGGTGATCTCCCATTAGTTCTGTCCCACCGTCTCCATGAGTGAACGCACCCCTCTCGTTCCTGACTTTCTCCCTCATGTTCTCGCTCCTTCTGCTCCTCATCGGGACCTTGGGAGCTCAGTCCAGTGCTCCAATGTGGGGCTCAGTCACCTTCCCCATCTGTCGCCAGCTGGAGGTTCCCTCACGGTCCTGACTTTCTTTCTCATGTTCTCTCTCCTTCTGCTCCTCATCAGGACCTTGGGAGCTCAGTCCGGTGCTCCAAGGTGGGGCTCTGTCATTTTCTTCATCTATCGTCAGGTGGAGGTTCTATGGTGATATGCAAGAAATTCATCAGTATGGCTATAGGAACTGGCCTTTTCAGGCTCCCTCTCCTCAGCTGCCCAAGGAACTAACTGGGGGCGTCTCCCTGGAAACCTGGGAACCCCTCTAGGGTCAAGTCTCTTGACAACCCTCAGGTAGCTCCTTAAATTCAGATATATGCTTCCCTGCTCTCATATCCACCCTTCCTATATCCCAAGCACCCATAATTTCTTTAAAAAGTAGTTTTAAGCTAACTATATACTCACCATATAAGCTAATACTCTTAAAGTTGAGTGTTTATTCCAGAGAAATTAAAATTTATATTGGCACAATCATTGGACTAGAACATTTAGAGTGGATTTCCTCATGAAAACACAGAAATGCACTTTCTCACACAGAACCAATAAAATAGACACAAAAGATGGACTAGAACATTAGGCAGTGGTTAGTATAGAGAAGAGAAATAGCAAGAACAGTAAGTACGGGGCCAGCAAGTGGCAATTGCAGTAAAATCTGAGACTGAGTAGGGCAAACACAGAAAAGACGTCCATTCCTCAAGGGCGGGAAACTGAGTCCCATAAAGAGAGGAAATAGCAGATATTCAGAGGGTGTGAAGAGTAGCCAAGAGGTCATCGTGGCTGCAGTGGTTGAGCAAGGGGACAGTGAGAAAGGACAGCAGGAAGATGGTGGAGCCTGACGAATGAGACCTCTCAAGATATTCTGACTACAGGAAGTCCAGACACATTCAGCTGTCTTAAAGGGGCAAGGGGCTATGCTGTGAAGAGGACTGGGTTCTGATGACAGCCAGTAAACTAAGACCGAGACCCTAAGACTAAGATGGGACACACAGAGTCAGGAAATTCCTTGTCTATAGCCTTGTAAGTCCCTGGGCAGAAGTGTAGTTGGTTCGTTTTGGCGTTTTTGTTTTTGTTTTTAACTCTTTGGCTCTTTTGTTCTTTACTCTTTGGGGGACCAGCCACCCAGCTCCCAAATAAATCACATGGAGTCTTATGAATGCCTGGTCTTAGCTAGGCTTGTTTCTAGCCAGCTTTTCCAAACTTAAATTATTCCATTTATCTTTTGCCTCTGGACTTTATTTCTGTATATCTTTTCTTTCTTTCTTTCCTGTTGCCAATTGTGCATCTGGGTGGCTGGCCCCTTTTCTCTCTCCTTGATTCTCCTCTCCCAGATTTCTCATTCTATGTATTCTCTCTGCCTGCCAGCCCCACCTATCCTTTCTCCTGCCTTGCTATTGGTTGTTCAACTGTTTATGAGGCCATCAGGTGTTTTAGACAGGCAAAGATCACAGCTTCACAGAAGTAAACAAATGCAACATAAAGGGATGCAACACATTTTTGCATAATTCAAACAAATGTTCCACGGCATAAACAAATGTAACACATCTTAAATTAATCTTCTACAAAACAGAAGACCCAGTTATGCTAGAGCCCGACACCTGACACGTGGAAGCTACAAGACAGCAACTGTGTTGTTTGAGCCTCTTCGTTCCTAGTAACTAACTAGTCATGAAATAATTGAACAGCCTGGCATAACGAGGCGTCAACAAACGAGTCCGGGGCTAAAGGTTCTGCTAGAGATATAAATTTGGAAATCATCATTATGAGTTGTCTTTGTGTTAATCTTTGTCGGTTTTCTCCAATCTCATACCTGTTTCTGTCTCTCTGTGTGTCTGGGAAACTGCCATTTCCTGACTACATCCATAAACCTTCTTGGATCAGAAAATGGAAGGTAACACCAGAGGCTGGGAAGTGAGAAGACAGATCAAATCCTAATGCCCCCACTCATCGAAGCTTCAGGTAGTATATAGCTCTTCAGTGGGGTAACAGTGACCTGTGCCAAACCACTGATAGCCTCTCGATGAGGTTCTAGGCTTCAACGCCCTACCTTCTTACCCTAGAAGACTGCCCGTAATGGAAGCAGTGATTCTTCAGTTAGAGCAGCAGAAGCAAAGGCAGAAGACATAGTAAAAGATGCTACAGGAGGCTAGGGAGAGAGATGGAGCTGGGAGAAATTTGTCTTCTCCCGACCACTGTCTTGTCTTACTGAGGGTAGCCAATTGCAAATAGACTGGTGGAAATTGGGCTGGAGACTTATAAACAAGGTAGTCATAGGACAGGGAACAAGGAGAACCAGAGACGCGTGAACTGGGGAGACATGCCATAGTTTCACGTTTCCCTCCAATAAAATGTAGCCTAAGACAAGACCTTGTTTGGTTCGCAGCTGTGCACCCTACCACCAAGGACAGTTTCTGGAGCACAGCAGGTACTCAGTGAGTAGCTGTCATTTAGATAGGGCACCTAACCTGTCTTAGAGCATTCTCGAGAATATGTATGCCATCTGCCTCTGTACCTCTAGCAGAAAATGGTCTGACTGACAGTTGATCGCCCACCCACACAGCACAGGCATTGTTTCACTGGGTATGTACCATGTGAAGGGCTATGTCGATCTTACTACATTCTCTGGCTGTGCTGGTCAGCTTCTGTCACGTTGATACAAATGAGGGTCAACTAGGAAGAGGAAACCTTGATTGAGGAATTGTCTCCACCAGACTGATCTGTGGCATGACTGTGGGGCATTTTCTAAATTAATGAATGATGTAGGAGAACCAAGCCTGCCGAGGGTGGAGCCACCCCTGAGCAGGAGGTTCTGGGCTTATAAGAAAGCAGTCACAGCAAGCTATGGAGAGGAAGTCAATCAGCAGGCTTCTGCTTCCATTCCTGCCTCAGTGTCCCTACTTGAGCTCCTTCACTGGCTTCCTTGAGGATGGACTCAACCTATAAGGTATAATCCGCCTTTTCCTCTCCAAGCTGCTTCTGCTCAGTAATTTATCATAGCAGCAAAGAGGTTGCCTAGGATACTAGCCTGATGACCAAATCAGAGACCAAGGGACAGAGAGGCAAGCATGCCAAAGGAGCAAACAGCAACTGTAAGATAAAAAATTTCAGTTCACACAGCCAGAGGAGACCCAGAAGAAATCTAAATGTTGCTGCTTCAAGGTTAAGGGGTCACGGGGCCTTACTGATGTAGACTCAGTCATGCATAAATCCTCTCCTAGTGCTACATGACATGCTATGGCTCTAGAAAGAAACAGGAGTAACCCAAGCCTTTCTCCACTTCCCACGTTAACAGGGGAGGAAAATGATGCCCAGAAAAGAACTAAATTACTTGCCCAAGGCCAAATGACTGCATAGAGTAGCTTCAGGGGCACCTTATATTTCAAAAGTCATTTTATTGATTATTTAACCAATGACTGGTGAGACATGGTCTTTTAAAATAACCAATGGTGGTACATGTCTTTAATCCCAGCACTCAGGAGGCAAAGGCAGATGGCTCTCTGTGAGTTCAAGGCCAGCCTGGTCTACATATCAAGTGCCAGGACACCCAGGGCTATACAGAGAAACTCAAAGAACATAAATAAATAAATAAATAAATAAATAAATAAATAAATAAAGAGTCGGAACAACCTAAACTCTATTAATGACTAAAACTGGTCTTTGTGAAAAGAATTGTTGATTATAATCCCTTTGCTTAAAATAGGAAAAGAGAAAAATGAAGGAAAGAAAAAAGAATAAAAGGAAAAATAAATGCACATTGCTATGACCTGGTACCCAGGCAGACTGTCTCCCTAGCAACTGGAGCTGGTACAATGTTTGAAACTGCTAGTTTTGCTCAAAATCAAAGATGAAGGATGAACCTACTAAAGACACTTTGCTTCTAAGGGACTGTCTAAATCAAAAGCCAAGAGCGAAGGGGCTTAGGTGAGCAATCCCTCAAAACTCATCTGTGGAACAATTACACATTGTCAAAGCACAAGTCTCTCTTTTCTGAAGCACAGATCTGGAGAGCACTGGAAACCAGAATTAGGCAGGCCCTCATCCAAAAAGCTGCTTTGCAAATGCAAATGAAGAGTATGGAGAAGGGGTGGACCACGCCCACTGGCTTACAGAGGCCACAGAAATGAAGCAAGTGTGGTCAAAGAAGAGGGAGTTCAACTGCCAGCTTCCAGAATTAGAGTTTCCCCTTTGAAAATGACAGCAGTAAAAGAAAACACACAGATAAATGACAAGTAACCACGGCCCTTAGTAAGAAAGATGGCAGGAAGGATCGTGCTGAACTGTAAGTGCCCTGCCCTGAGCAGCCAAAGCTACTCAGTTCCATTTGACCAGTTATAGCGGATATGAAGCCAGCATTGCCAGATTTTCTGTTTGTTTTTTATTTATAATACAAATTTGGGGTTGAAAAGGCCCAATGTTTTAAGGATGGAAAATAATTAATAATTTGAATTGATTGTAGTCCAAATAGAACAGTTCTGGGGACTGGGCATGGCAATGCACACCCTTAGTGCCAGCACTTGTAAAACAAAGACAGGCAGATCTCTGTGCAATTGAGGCCAGCCTCATCTACAAAGAGAGTTCAGACAGACAAGTCAGGACTACACAGTGAGGCCTGTCTGAAATAGAACTCTTGCGGGGGGCTTAGCCTAGGGAAAGAGGGACAAGAGGGAAAGAGAGCTCTGAGCAGCACTAGGCTTCATCTCCAACTCAGCTGTCCCTTGCCTTGTGACCATCTAGAAACTATTTATTATATAATGCAAAAATACATACACTTTATATATGTGTGTGACACACACACACACACACAGTGGTGGCACATATCTTTAAACCCAGCACTCAGGAGGCAGAGGCAGGTGAATCTCTGTGAGTTCGAGACCAGCGTAGTCCACAGAGCTAATTCCAGGACAGCCAGGACTACACAGAGAAACTTTGTCTCAAAAAAATAAGAGCATATTCCTCCATGCCCTGTCTGTGAGGGTATGCTCAAATTTATAGGATGATATCCTTAGGAAACCTAGTACTGTATATAGTAAATATACCATCATCATCGTCACCTCATCATCATCAAGCTGCAGCCTGTGTCCAGTGCAGTGACAAGTTAATCTCTACCATCAATCAATCTGACTGATTTAGAATCCGCTGGGAGACTCGCCGATGGCATACCTTTGCGGGCATTTCTAGAAAGGTTTAATGGAGGAGGGGAAATCCACCCTGAATGTGGATGGTGACATCCCATAAGCTGGAGTCCTGGACTAAATAAAGGGGGAGGTATGAGAAAGGCAGCTGAACGCTAATACTTCCCTCTTCCTGCTTCCTGATCCCGGATCCGGATTCCTTGAGGAGGAATCCTAGTCACAAGCTCTGTGTCACGATGGACCCGACTCTCTCAAACTGTGAGCCAAAAGAAAAAAATCCTTCCACTCACCATTACTTTTTGTCAGGTACATGGTCATAGTAACAAGAAAAGTTTCTCATAAAAATACCTCAAAGAGGGAAAAAAAGAGCTCCCTGTGGGACAATAACAGAAATTGTGGTTTTTCCTCAGCATCCTCCTCAAGCTCACCAGGGAGGTAGAAACTGGAGAGCACATGATGCCTTCAGACTTGATACACGGAGGTTCTCTCCTCCTTTCACCCAGATCCTCCTGTCCTGTTGAGACCTGGGCCGTCTGGACTGGCGAAGGCCTTTTCAGAGGCAGGACTGCATCCTGAGCTCTGGAGTCTGCCTCTGTTGACGGCACCCAACCAATTTGTTCCTATTTTCTGCACTAATGTTCCTGATGCGTTCCAAATTGACCTGCTGTGTTTTAATATACATGAACTGCAATTTCTAAATCGCTGAGTGTAAAAATCTCATCATCTTCCTCTGCTGTGCCCTGGGTGGTGGACACCACCCTGGCAGTCTGGCTCCGGCAATGATGAAGGATAAGAATCCTGATGCAGACTCACAGGTTGGATCCAGACTATACTAGTTTTGAGGTGAGACCAGGAACAGCTTCTGAACTGTCCTGCCTCTCTACTTTCCTATACGTAAGACGGGAACAACAGTAATAGCATTCGACTAATTACAATTAAAAGGGATCCCAAGTAGTCACTGAGTCAGCAGAAATGGAGTCCTGACCTGGGCTTGCTGAGCATCAATGCCTGGGGTGGGCTAATAGGAGTGAAAGCTGTGCTCTGGCTGCAGGGCTTCTGAATACTCAGAAATACCTTCTCCACCTGCACTCTGGTCTTGGCCAGGGCTGACTTCTTTACCTTGTGATTTCAAAGTATAAACTTCCTGGAGAAACTTTTCAACTTCTATTGCATCTTTGTTCTATCATTTCCACATCCATCCTCAGCACCATCATCAGTTCTCCCTCCATCAGCACTAGAGCCGTGGCACTAGACACACCAGCTGATGTGCCCCACTCTGCCCCTCATCCCTATTGCTAAACATCTTGTAAAGTAACTATTATGGCTTCCTACTTGAGTGCTGTGCGTTTGTTTGGTATTAACTACTTTGTTTCTTTGCAGTGGCAAGGGTGAGAATTTCATATATGTGTACACTGTATTTTCAGTATTAAATACCTCCCTCCACTACTCCAGCTCATTCTGTGTCTCTCTCTCACACACACACACATTCTCCCTCATTAATTCATGTCTTCTTCTTCTGTATGTGATGGTTTGAATAAGAATGGCCACTATAGACTCATATATTTTAATGCTTAGTCAATAGGGAGTGGAACTATCTGGGAAGGATTAGAAGAAGTGGTCTTTTGGGTGGAAGTATGTTACTTGTGAGATTTTGACATTTCAAAAGCCCTTATCCAAGTTTTGTGTGTGTGTGTGTGTGTGTGTGTGTGTGTGTGTGTGTGTGTGTGTCTTTATCTGTCTCTGTCTGACTGCCTCTCTGTGTCTGTGTGTGTGTGTGTGTGTGTGTGTGTGTAGGTCTGTCTGTCTCTGTTTCTGTGTATGTCTGTCTCTGTATCTCTGTCTGTCTATGTGTGTATCTCTCTATGTGCTTGTGTGTCTGTCTGTCTCTGTCTATATATGGCTTTCTTAGTCTCTCTGTCTGTCTGTCTCTCCCTCCCTACAATTCAGGACTGTAAAGCTCTCAGTTACTGCTCCAGAACCATGCCTGTCTGCTTCCCATATGATAATCATGGATGAACCCTGTAATCAAGCCCCTCAAACACATACTTTTTATTGTATTTTTATACATAGATAACCTACTGAGCCCACTAAGTGTTACTCATATGTATTTAGGTATAAGGCTGACCACTTGAACATGTCAGGGGTCTTGTCCCTGTGGAAAACCTACCCCCATAACTCAGCATCATTTACTGCCTGTAGTTCTTCAACTAGGGGTGGGTGCACCTTCCCTTACTCCTGCTGGAACATTGACTGGTGAGGTCTTATGCAAGTCTTGAAGCTCTTTATTTCGGCATCAGCATATAGCTAACATTCTTACTTGAGGTTTTCTGTAGATCCAGATCTGACTGTGTGTTCCAAAGTATGCAACTGGCGAGGATCCATGTGACCATAATGTTTCTGGTCCTCATATTCCTGTAGCTCACAAAATGGTATCCAAGGCTCTAAGTTACAGTTCAAACTTATTATAGCTCATCCCTCTGTAAGCTCCTTGTATGTTTTTCCTGCCCTGGTGACCAATGTACAGACACCATAGCTAATTTTACTGGCACTAAAATCAGAATCTGAATTGACAGATCCTCAGCCTGTTCCCCAAAGTGCTCTGCAGGACATTCCTGGGGTGGTGAACGTCTTCCTAAGGGAATTCTGGAGATGCCAGGCTGCAGAGTAGAGCAATGACAAAGAACCTTGGCCTAGCTCTGAAGTGGGCACTGCCCTGCCACACGAGACAGGTATCTGCTGTTCTTTCGGCCTCATGTAAAATGCCTGGGGATTCCTCAACCTGGGTTTATTTTATTCTGGCTTCCCAAGATTTTCCTTGAAAAAGCATTAGTCTAAAAGTGGAAAGCTTGGGTTGCTCTATTCAAAAAGAGTAAGGACCTTACGTTACGCTTTCTAAATTGTTCCTTATTTGGCACTTTTTCTGTTCAACTCAGTAAATATTCCCTTACCAAGCCCCAAAAGTTCTGTTTGTAGTTGTTGTATGTAGTTAGAAACTACAATACCTTAGTTTTCTCTCAGACTTTGTTTTCAGGGCAACAGTCTCCGCTGTGATTGGGCGCTGCTGCAGGAGGATAGCCTGGTTCTGAGCGAATGAGTTCGGGTCTCATTTTTATCACCACGCCTTCAGAATATTGTTAAGGATGGTCTCCCCACCTGCAGCATGAGCGCCCAGGAAGCTTTCCAAAGACCTGTAGAGACTGTTCCTGCAGCCTTGAAAATTAGTATTCATTTAGTTTTCACCCAGAACAATGTGAATTCTAGAAATATTTAAGGCTAATCTCAATTTAACATTGTAATCTCAGTGTTTATTTCAAAACAAAACATATCCTGGAAGCCATTATTCACCGTTCACAGATTTACTACATGGTTGAAAACCATAGACATTTCAATACTTCATACCAATTGTCTTATGACTTTTGTTCAGTCAGCATGGTCAGTTCTCTTGAGGAATGAATTTCAAAGTAACCAGTCCTTCCACAGTTTTGTTAATTATATTGCTTAAAAAAATTAGTGTCAAGAGTTCAGGACTAGTTGGTTCTAGTGGTTATTCATCCCAAAAAAGAACCCATGCCCATTGAAGGGACCACTGTGAGATGCTCAAACAACACATAATCTCTGTGGCCAGTGGTCTACATGTTAGTCTTTGGGGAGGTTAACAAGTAGACTGTGAATATTCAGAACACAATTTTTTAATAGCTATGAGGATCTGGAAAATGGTTCTGTAGTGAAGAATGCTTGGTGCCTATCCAAAGAATTTAGTTCTCAGCACCCACATCAGGCAGCTCACAACTGCCTATAACTCCAGCTTTGGGGGACCCAGTGCCCTGTTCTGGCCTCCACAGATACCTGAACACATGTGCAAATAGACAGAAACAAGCACACACACATATGCGTAAGTAAAAATAAAAATAAAGTCTTTATAAAATAGTTATGAAATTATACCATCCAGTTTTCAAATTTCCCAACAAAATATATTGATGGCTTTTTAATTGGTATATACTCATTAGACAGATTAACGGGTATCATAAAGATATTCAAGTACATCATATATAAAAAATCCATATAGCCTATATATTCACCACACACACACACACACACACACACACACACCTCTGCCCGCCCCCTAATTTGATGACTCTTATAACATGGTTCAGTGCTGCAAATTCAGGTTCCTTGGCTCCAGATTCAAAGCTCTCCCCAGTCCAGAGCTCTGCTGATTCCCAGATCCTATGTGATTCTGTCCTGGTCTGCCTGTCTGCTGCTATGGTGAAACACTGACCAAAACAAATTTGGGGAGGCAAAGGTTTATTTGGCTTACAGTTTATAGGGGAAGCCAAGGCAGGAACCTGGTGCCGGGAACTGTAGTGAAGACCTTGAGGAACACTCCTTACTGGCTTGTTCTGCATGGCTTGCTCAGCTTGTTCTCTTATACAACCCAGGCCCACCCAGGATTGGTACCACCCACTGTGGACTAGGCCTTCACATGTTATCATTGTTTATTAAGAGAATTCCCCATAGACATGCCCCACAGGACATTCTGATGAAGTCCCATGCTCAGTTGAGAGTCCCTCTTCCCAGCTATGTCTGGGTTTTGTGTCAAGTTAACAAAAACTAGCCAGCATGTGTCTAACTGCTATAGAAGAGCTTGGCCTTTAGGGCACCGCCAGCTAGGAAGAAATGTTCCGCAATGCTATAAGCCAGGCCCGGGCAGGGAGAAATGATGTGATGTCATCACTTAGCTGATTGCAAAACTTAGGTGTTTGTGATTCCATCCGTTACACAGCTTTTTCTAAACTTTCTCCTACCTGCAGAGACCTGATGAGTAACCTCAAAATGAAAGGGGTAGATGGTTCATCTTTAAGTCAAATCACATAAAATTACATGCTGAATCGTCTTGTATTTGAATGTTGAAGGTGTCTTAATGGCTATGAAGGAGTCATTAACAACTTGGTTATTAGATGCTGTAAGGCATATTAAAATTCATTTCCAGTGTGTTTTATAGTATCTTGCTTTTTTGATAAAGCTTGTTTTTCTAACATACTGTAGCACAGACCATGAATAAGGCACACCAATTTCAACGTCTGAACTATCACAGAGAGAAAGATGATGTACAGTTTGGCTATTGTTTAGCAATGTGGTCTTTTTTAAAAAGAAATCTGTAGAAAAATAAGAAAAATATTACATTCTTAATATCACTAGTGGGTGTTTCCATGTTTACTATAGCATCTTCCGCCCTCTCTGGTTTACAGGCTCTGTGAGCACCAGCCCTGCCCTCACTTATAGTCACTGCCAAATCCATCTAGATGGTCAATCCTCACGCACTTCTCTACATCCAAACCTCCTTTGCCCTTGTCCTTCCCTCCATACCACCACCACTTCTGCATCTAGTCATCCCCCACAAATGTAGGACGCCCAAGTCTCCACTTCCACACCATCTGCCCGATCCTCTCCTCCTCTACTAAGCTGTTTTCCCTAGACCCTCTGCTCCAAATTCAATCCGGTCCCTTGCCAGCGAATCAGGCTGACCATCACACCCGTGCTTGCTACACTCGGATTTCACAATGTGTTATGATAGTCACAACTTTGCACACATTCTTGGAGCCCTTGTTCCCTTCACGGCTGCTTACTAGCCAGACACAGACTAGCTGTTCAGATCTCTCACTCCGGGGCTGGGAATGAGCCATGTGTCTCTCTGGAAAGCACTTCCCTAGCACGCACAAATCCCCGGTTGATCCCCAGCACCACATAAAATTAGCTGTGGTGGCACTGCTTATAATCCCCATGTTGGAAGAAAAAGACAAGAAAATCAGAAGTCCAAGGTCATTCTCAGGTATATAGCAAATTGAAGATCATCTTGGAATACATGAGATCCCATCTTAAGTAAAGGAAGAAAGAATCTCGGTCACTCCTCAGTATGTAACAATATTTTCACATCTCATGGAGGGAGTTGGATTATACAGTAACTAGCAGTACAAATTCTAAAAAGTAAAAGTGACTCTCCTTTCTGCCACCACCATGCCATCCAGACTGAGGAAGACCCGGAAACTCCGGGGCCACGTGAGCCACGGCCATGGCCGCATCGGTAAACATCACAAGCATCCAGGAGGATGCAGGAATGCTGGAGGCATGCATCATCACAGGATCAACTTCGACAAATATCATCCAGGTTACTTCGGGAAAGTTGGTATGAGGCATTACCACTTAAAGAGGAACCAGAGCTTCTGCCTGACTGTCAACCTGGATAAACTGTGGACGCTGGTCAGTGAGCAGACCCAGGTTAACACTGCCAAGAACAAGACCGGAGCTGCTCCCTTCATGGATGTCCTGCGATCAGGCTACTACAAAGTTCTGGGGAAGAGAAAGCTCCCTAAGCAGCCTGTCATCATGAAAGCCAAATTTTTCAGCAGAAGAGCTGAAGAGAAGATCAAGGGTGTTGGAGGTGCCTGTGTTCTGGTGACTTGAAGCCACTCAGGAAGGCCAATTAAATGCTAACATTTTCAAAAAAAAAATAAAAATGAATGTTTGTTAATCAAAACTATAATCTCAACTAATAAAACATTTAGGAATAAACACTTTAACAAACAATTGCTCCCAAAGAACAATGTTTTATAAGACATTGCCTTTTGTTTGATACATTTCTGTGCCATTTGCAAGAACCTGGCAATGTGCTGACATCACTGCTTTAGCTGAGCAAAGGAGGCGCTGTCGGGAGTGCAGAGCAGCTAGAGAGACTTGACTCTGTCCTTACAGAGCTTGCCAGCACAGCTCACCTGGCTTGGCTTTAGGAAGCCCCAAAGCAACAATCACAAAGAAGGACACAGTGGGACTGTGATGAGTACAAGCTGAGAGATAAAAGTGTAACAAAACCAGAGATTGAGAAACGTCTCAGGAGGAACATGAGGTAACAGACCCTACACTCCCATTTGTCAATAGGACTCTGAGCAGGAAACCACAGGGCTGTCTGGTGTATTGATAAACTTTAAACTTCCTTCCAGTTTGTAAATGCACTTCTCCAGAGCAGAGAAGTATCTTTTAGTGACTGTATCTTCCCCTCTACATAAGCCAGCTTGCCACATCCAGCAAGAAGAATGGGGGAAAGGTAAGATTCTACCTATAACTTATTTCCAAATCTATTGCTATATCTTTTCTGTGTATATAGCCATATAACTCCATACGGGGGGCAAAATATTCAAGCAGCCATGAGGACCATGGCAGGAAAAGATGAGAAACCTGCAACTCCCTTTTGGTGAGTTTGTTGCTGGCAGGCTGGACAGTGAGGGTTAGAAGTTGCTAATTAATATTCATTAGGTTCCATCCTGATCTCCTTGCTACTAAAACTTTTGCTGCTAACCTGCTCAACAGATGAGCTCAAATCACAGAACCTTGTGGCCAGATACCACACTCGGAGCTCCAGCAGACCTGAGGCAACTCTAGCGCACATCCTCTTGCTCAGCCTAGTTGCAGATGCCAGCCAGTGGTCTTACCAAAGAGCATAGCCAGGTCAGCTGCCCCACCCACATTCAGAGCACAGGGAACTGCCCAGCCATCTAGAGAAACTGAAAGCGCACTCCCACGGCTTGGGTGCCAGCAGCAACTGCCTATTCAGCATCACAGATGAGACACCTGGGGGAGGGGTCCCTGGCAAAGAACACCATGAGAAGTGATAAATGGCCGTCTGCACAAATGCTCAACATTAGACAAAAAGACATAGCTTTATAAATCTCAAGAAATTATGAGCCTACCAAAGACACAATGCTACAACAACAGATATTAAGCAAAGAGAGAAATGACAGAAAACCCAGACCAGCCCGTTCCTCTTGAAAACTGTCAGTGAGGTTCAAGGAGATGAAGACAAGAAGTTAATTAAGGTATGGGAGCAACACAACAGCTAAATAAGCAATCACGTCCCCCACTCAGACACCATTTGAACAGCTATCTTTCTCATCGTATATTAATCATGCAAGCTAATGGGCTTGTTATGGCATTCCATGCGAACAGTACCTGGAGACATTCATGCTTCTATGGCCTTCGTTTCCTTCATCTCGCTGTTCTCCGCCATCCCCCAAACAGTCCCCGTTCTGCTTTCTGTGCTGTTTCTTAAGCTCTCCTGTTCCCTCCATTTTCCTCAATCTAAAATAATTAATTGCACACACACATTATGTATACAGACACAGACACACATGCCACACAAACACTCACAGCACACACACATACACACAGAGATATACACACTACACACGTATACACACAGAGACACAAACACACATACACATACAGATCACACACATACACACACACAGACACATACCACACACACACCACATGCTCGATACACACTACACACAGCTACATTCACCACACAAACACACATACACACACCACACATTACACACACATCACATACACCACACATAAACACATACACCACATGCACCACATACCACACACACCACACACCCACACACACAGATACGTACACAGCAAACACACAGACACACACACAACACATACAGATACACACATACTACACACACATACCACATGCACACACCACTCACACATACACACACAGACACACACCACACACACCTACATACAGATACACATAGACACACACTACACAGACCCATATACAGACATATACCACACATACAGACACACATACCACTCACACATATACACACAGATACACACCATACAGACACACACATCACTCACTCATCACACACACAGACACACATACACACAGACACCACTCACACAGACACACATACACACAGACACCACTCACACAGACACACACCACACATACACAGACACACAGACACATACCACTCACACAGACACACACCACACACAAAGACACACAGACACCACTCATACATATACACACAGACACACCAAACACAGACACACACTACTCACAGACACAGACACACACACACACCACTCACACAGACACACATCACTCACACAGACACACACCACACATACGCAGACACACACAGACACAGACACACATACACACATCCATATACAGACACACCACACCAACACCACACACACACATTAATTTACATACAGACACACACCACAACAGACACACATCACATACACAGACATACACACCACTCACACAGACACACACCACAGAGACACAGATAAAACACTACACACATCCATATACAGACAAACCACACCAACACCACACACACACATTAATACACATACAGACACACACCACAACAGACATACATCACACACACAGACACACACCACACATACACAGATAACATACTACACACATCCATATACAGACACACCAACACCACACACACATACAACTGATACACAGACACACACCACACACACAGACACACATCACATACAGGTGTGTACATCAGAAATAGAAACAAAATGTCTTAATTGATCACCCCACACTTTATTTATTGAGTTGGGGTCTTTCACTAAACCCAGAGTAAGCCAACTCCAACCTGCATTTCAAGCTTGCTCTGGGGCTCCCCTGTGTCTTAGTCAGGGCTACTATTGCTGTGATGAAACACCATGACCAAAAGCAACTTGGGGAGGAGAGGGTTCATTCCACTCACAGTTGCACAGAACAGCTCATCCTCAAACATGGTGAGGGCATGAACTCAAGACGGCCAGAAACTCAGAGAAGGAACCTGCAGGCAGGAACAGATGCAGAAGCCATGGAGGGGTGCTGCTTATTGGATTGCTTGCCACAGCTTGCTCAGCCTGCTTTCTTAGAGCAACCAGGCCCACCAGGTCAGGGATGGCACTACTATAATGGGTGGACACTCCACCATCGATCATTAACTAAGAAAATGCCCTACAACTGGATCTTATGGAGGCATTTTTAAGGCTCCTTCCTTTCAGATAACACTAGATTGTGCCAAGTTGACATAAAATGGCCATCGTACCGTTTCTGCCTCCTAAGTGCTTGGATTATAGGTGGCTACCACACCTACCCAGCTTTGAAGTGGGTTCTGGAGATCTGAACTCCAGTCCTCATGTTTGCATGACAAGGGCATTATCTCCTGAACCATCTTCCCAGCCTCAGCCTCAGCCTCATATTTTGAGACAGTGTCTCACAGAGAATATGAAAGTCACAGATTAGCCAGACTGACTCACCAGCAAATCCCCGGGGGTTCGCCTATCTTTACCACCCAGCTCTGAGATTACAGGCACTCACAACCATGCATGAGACTGAACCTAAGCCCTTGACCCACTGAGCCATATCCCCAGCCCTACTGTTTTCTCTGTAGCTGAATAAAACTAGTGTGTGTGTGTGTGTATGTGTGTGTGTGTGTGTATGCACATGTGTATATGGGGGATATGTTTTCTTTATCCATCCATCCTTTTATGTACACATAGATTGGTTCCATAGTAAATGAAACCACGATAAACACAGATATATAATTATCTCTAGTGTATACTGACTTTGATTTCTTGGGCTAGATGCCCAAAAGCAGCCTACCAGGACAGAGCCTGTGGCAGCTTTAAGTCTTGTCTTTTAATATCTATACCGATGTCCTTACTGGCAGCAATCACTTACATTCCCTCTGGTAGCCAAGGGACCCCTTTCAGCCGTGTCCTCCCCAGCGTCTGTCACTGTTTACTGCCTTTCGTCCGGGGTGATCATCTGAACTGACTTTGTACAGCATGAGAGATGGGGTAGTTTCTGTCTTCTGCCTGTGGTTTCCTGTGTAATAGCATTATTCCCTGAAGGGGCTCTCTTACCGTTGTTGGGGAGCAGACGGAGGCAGCTGTGTGGGTTTTCTTTCTCTGGTCTACTACACTGGTCTCCACTACCTGTTCCTTCTGCCAGTGTCACTCTTTTTTATTGTACAGGTCGGGACATCGTTTGGAATCTGAGGTTGTGATGCTTCTGGTATTGCTCTTGCTCAGAAGCTCGGTCGTCATTTATGGTCGTTTGTGCTTCTGTGTGAATTTGGGGGTCTTTCTATTTGTGTGAGAATGTAACTGGAATTTTATAGGGAGGCCACTGAATCCACAGGTGACCTGGAGTGACATAGCCATTTTCCTTTTTATTTTTTCTTTGTGTCTTTCACATCTGCTATGCTGCTGATGCTGGGCCCTCACTGGAGCTCCTCTTGGTTGCCCTGTGTCATGGGGATCCTGCAGCTTTGGGTCTGTAGAACCAATCCCTTCACGTGCTCCGGCAGATCACAGATGGGGCGCATGTTGGGGTGGGCCAACTCATGACCCTGGTTCTGGGCCTGCCTAGTCGCAGGGTTGGTCAGTCTGCCAGCTCTCTTTGTCCTCACTGCCAGGGTGAGGTTCCTTGAATTGCCCTGGCTGGTCACCCCTTGCTGAGATGAGCAAGAGTCAGGGCCAGTTATCTGTGCTTTCACGTCCTCAGATTTGGTTCTCTTACCTCACACCTACACTTTCTGGGCCAGCTCTACTATGCTGCCCAGGCATGTGCAGCTGATGAGGGGCAAGGACAGGTCTCCCACTCTTATGGCCTCAGGGCCAGCTCTTCCACCTGCCTCAGGCACTGAGAGGGGGGGAGTCTTTCCCAGCTCATGCTGCCGCATGACAGATGAGTCATGGGGACAGCTCTCCAATGTTCACAGCTTCAGAACTGGCTCACCCACACACCTCTGCCAACAGGATTGGTTTTATTGAGCTGCCTAGGAGAGGAGCAGGACCTGCTCTCCCACCTTGTGCAGCTGACGGAGGGCAGGGGCAGCTCTTCCGTGCATATAGATGCAGGGTCAGCTGTCCCACCCACCTCAGGCATTTATGGGAGGGGATGGGGGCAAGGGTATCTCTCTCCTGCCCATGGACAGCACTTTGGGGTTGGCTCGCCCATACCTCCACTGATGGAGTTGGCTCTACTGTGTTGCCCAGGCAAGGTGCAGGGCCTGGACACAGCCATTTTCATATTATTAGTATGGACAATAAATAGACAAGAGTCTTTCCAAATCTTTGGGGGGTTTTTGGGTTGTTTGTTTGTTTGTTTGTTTGGCCTTTTGGGTATATCCCTGGCTGTCCTGGAACTCACTTTGTAGACCTGCCTGGCCTCAAATTCAGAGCAATCACCTGTTCTAGGTGGAGTTTTCCTGTTCCAACTGCCTGTTCTCAAATATCCAGCAGCAGCTTCCCAAATAACTGACTTGGAGATTTAATATAAATTATAAATTCTCAGCCAATAGCTCAGGCTTATTACTAACTAGCTTAACTTAACTATTTCTATTGATCCACTCATGGCTTTTACCTCTATCCCATTGTGTGTGTCTGAATCATTCTCCATCTGGCTGATGACTCCTCTAACTTTGTCCATCCTTATCCCATCATTTTCCGTTTGACTTTTCCACCTAACTTTATCCTGCTCAGCTACTGGCCAGTCAGCTTGTTTATTAAATCAATCATGACAATTTATAGTCACATAGTGTACAGAAGGATTATTCCACAGCAATCTGCCTCTGCCTCCCAAGTGCTGGGTTAAAGACATGCACCACCACAACCAGCTTTAGTCTTTCCAAACATTTAACTGTCTTCTTCAACTTCTTTCTTCTGAGCCTTACTATTTCCACTGTTCCAAGAATTTCTCAGGTCATTGTCTTAGTTATGGCTTCTATTGCTGTGAAGAGACACCATGGCCACAGTAACTCTTATAAGGAAAGCAATCGGGACTGGTGTACAGCTTCAGAGGTTTAGTCTTTCCGTTACAGTGGAAAGCATGACAGCGTGCAGGCAGATGTGGTGCCAGAGCAGGAGCTGAGAGTTCTACATCTGGATCCACAGGTAGCAGGACAAGCACTGTGTGCCACTGAGCCTGGGCTAAAGCATCTGAGACCTCAAAGCCTGTCCCCACAGTGACACACTTCCTGTAGACCAAACATTCACACACGTGCATCTATGGGGGCCATTCCTATTAAAACCACCAGAGCCACGGACCTTTTATTCCCCTGATTTCTTCTTCAGTATATTTCTTATTGCATATAAGAAAACAATCACATCTTTAATATTGAGTTTGTGCTGTAGTGAGTCATATCTACCTGGAAATGTATCAATTTCCTCTAGATTTTTCTAATTTATTAGATAATAACTTTTCAAAATATACCCTAGTAATCCTCTGTCGTAAAGCCCCATTTTTAATCTCTGATTTTATTTGGGTCTTCTCTCTGTCATTGTTTCTTAACACTGTTTAGCTTTTCGGAGAACCAGTTCACTTTATCGGCTCAGTGCTTTGTTCCCTTAGTGTCTATTTCATCGGCCCCACCCTGATCTTCACTGCAGCCCGTAAGCTTGTCTTCTTTGACTGCAGCCCTACTCCGGTCCCACTCCCGGACTCTCGTTTATCATCCTGTGTTAGGGTCTATTCTTGCATCCCTAAGTCTAAAGTTCAGTATTTCCAGGTGCCTCTTTGTCTTGGTCTCCTGCTTAGTGTTGTCCTTCCTGCCTCTCCGTACAACCCGCTTCTCCTGGCAGCCATGCGCTTGGTCAGTGGAATGCAGGGGTAGGTATCTCTGATTCACCATCTTCCCCCATCTACCCGCGTTCTGGAACACCTATTCATTTAGCACAGTGTCTTCACGAGAGTTGAGGAGACTAGACAGAGACTGTAGGGCCTGGCCATCTCCCAACCTCAGATAGCATACCACTGATTAAAATTCCAGCCACTGGAGATAAGACGCAATAGAATCCTCAGAGTGTTGCGAGGCATAAGACCTGGTACTGACCTGAGCCATACAAAGGTCTGTTCCCAGGAGAGTGACCATCGTGAAGAGGTCCCGGTTGGTAGAGTTCTACCCTGGCCTGTATCACCTGTATCTGAGTATGCTGTTTTTAAACAGGAATTTACCACAGCAAAAAGAAGCCTGCAACAGAAAGAGTTTGTTCCTCCCAAGTGCTACGTTGGTCTCTGTGGGCTTAGGGATCTCAGTGTTTCTTACCACAATGCCCACTACGCCCTCTCCCAATCCCAGGTAGTACAAAATAGAGAGTAACTGACTGAGGAAGGAAGAATGAAATAGACATCAAACCACCATTGCGTGAGAGCTAGTTACTCTGCGAGGACACGGAACTAGAAGGGTTTCTACAGTGTCTGAGCACCTGTTGGAGACCAGATGAGGTGCTTGCGTCTGAGACTGCTGTAAACAAAAGTCCCCTTTTTAGACACTCCTCTAGTTCCTTTCACAGAATAATGTAAGCGGCGAATCTGTACAAACTTGGGCTTGGAACACCCTCTAGTGGTCAAATAGTGACAACACCCCAACAGCTAAATAGCCGCAAACCTCAAGTTTGGGAGCTCAGAGTGAAGGAGCAAGCTGCTTAGAATCTCTGGGTGCACAAGGTCAGAATGTGAACACTAAATCTACAGACCGTTCCTTAACTACGCGGCTGGTGTGCTTTGCCCACAGGCTGAAGTGTCAAGGAGGCCTGAGGGTAGCATATGCATTTAGCATTCACAAGCCTCAGCTTCAGTTCCCAGCACCAAAAAAAATAAGAGATCATGACCTTCCCTAAAGAACAAAATAAAGGAAGAGAAGTTCTGGGAACACTGCTCAGTTGTTAAAGTGCTTTCTGAATAAGTATGAGGCCCTGGATTCAAATACCGGGCATCGCCCATAAAAGCCAGGTGTGGCACATTCCAGTAATGCTAGCACCAAGAAAGCAGAACAGGAGGGTCCTTGGGGATTGCTGGCCAATTAGTCTGACCAAATTAGTGAGCTCTGGGTTCAGTGAGATGCTCTGTCTTAAAAACTAATACTATTAAGCAATTGAGAAAATAGACATCAAAAAAGAAAATAAAATAAACATCAATCTCTACCCCACCTACATGCATACATGTGTGTGCATGTGCACACACACACACACACACACACACACAGCTGCACTCAATTTGCCACACGTACACACAAAAAGCCAAGTACAGTCATCCAAATAGATTCAGAAGTGGAATTTCTTTTTTATCTCTCATATATGGATCTTAGCTCTTAATATTTTTTACTTTATTTTTTTTAAAAAAGAAAACAAACTATCTGTTTTCATTATACATACCAATCCAAGTTCCCACTCCCTCCCTTCACCTCATTTCCTCCACTTACCCCACCACTACCCCACCCCCATCCACTCCTCAGAGAGGTTAAGGCACATTGCTTGGGAAAGGTCCAAGACCCTCCCTACTATATCTAGGCTGAACAAGGTATCCATCTAAAGAGAATAGGTTCCCAAAAAAGCCAATACAAGCAATAGGGATAAATCCTGGTGCCACTGCCAGTGACCCCTCAATTTGCCCCAGCCATGCAACTGTCAACCACATTCAGTTTGGTCCTATGATTGTGCCTTCCCAGTCTGGCTGGAGTTAGTGAGCTCCCATTAGCTCAGGTAGACTGTCTCAGTGGGTGTCCCCATCATGATCTTGACCTCTTTGTTCATATTCTCACTCCTCCCACTCTTCATCTGGACTTTGGGAGCTCAGTTCCGATGTGGGTCTCTGCCTCTGTTTCTATCAGTTGCAGGAAGATGGTTCAATGTAATATTTAAGATCAGTCTGACTACAGGGCAAGGCCAGTTCAGGCACCCTCTCCTCTATTGCTTAGGGTCTTAATTGGGGTTATTCTTATGGATTCCTGAGAATTTCTCTAGAGCCAGGTTTCTTGCTAGCCCCATAATGATTCCCTCAATCAAGATATCTCTTTCCTTGCTCTCACCTCTGTCTTTTCTCCATCCCAACTAAAATTCATTCTTTTCGAAACAAAAAAAAAAATGAAACTCTGAACAGATAGGTGAAGGTGCATGTCTCAACATAATAAATACCATCCACAATAAGCCCATGCTAACGACACAGGAAAACTTAGAAGCCTTCTCTCTGAGGTCTCAATAAAATAGAAAAAGTCAGGGATGCTAGCTTTCACCGTTTTACTCAACATGGTACTGAAAGTCCTTGCTGGTGGATTTGGACAAGATAAAAGATAAGAAGAAGAAGGAGGAGGAGGAGGAGGAGGAGGAGGAGGAGGAGGAGGAGGAGGAGGAGGAGGAGGAGAAGAAGAAGAAGAAGAAGAAGAAGAAGAAGAAGAAGAAGAAGAAGAAGAAGAAGAAGAAGAAGAAGAAGAAGAAGAAGAATAGTTAGAAGGAGAAAGGCAAATCCTGACTTCTGCAAGTGACAAGGTCTTATACCAACAGCTCTGACAGTCCCACCTAGAGTCACTAGAACTCATAAACAAACTCAGCAAAACACAAAATCAAACCCCAAATCAGCAAATCAATAGTATAGCTACAAGCCGCGCTGTGTAGAAAAGACAAGATCAGTCCTCTGCCATAACCACCAGGAACGCATAGGAACATATTCAACCACAGGTGGAAGGTCTTTAAAATGGAAGATCTGATTAAATAAATTGGAAGTGACATTTTAAAAATTAGAAAAACAGCCTGGAATAGAAAAATCAGTATTGTTTAAATGACCATGCTAAGGACTGGATGCAGCTCAGTATTAGGGCACATACCAAAATACCCATACTACCCAAAACGTCTGAAAGTTCAGTACAATCTTTACTAGGGTGTAGGGAATTGCAAATTATCATCAAGATACCTACTGAATTCAGGGGTACAATGCACAAGAGGGGCTCAGCTGCTGAGAACGCATCCTGTTCTTGCAGAGGACCCAAGTACAATTTCTAGCACTAAAGACAGACAGTTGAAAAATGGCTATAACTCCAGGGTCAGGTGGTCCAGCACCATCACCTGGCCTCAGTGGGCAACTGCACTCATATGCATATACCCCACACAGACACACAACATACACAGAATTAAAAACAAACATAAAATGTTAAAACGAAGACCAAGTGTAGTAACACATAATATAATCACAATATGGGAGGCTGGGACAGAAAGATTATGAGCTCAAGGCCAATCTGGGCTACACAGTGAGTCAGCCTCAAAAAAGAAACCAGAAAGCAAATTTAAAGAGATAATGGATTAAAAAACCCCCCTGGTCAGGCAGGTGGTAATGGCACATACCTTTAATCCCAGCACTCAGGAAGCAGAGGCAGGCAGATCTCTGTGAGTTTGAGGCCAGCCTGGTCTACAAGAGCTGGTTCCAGGACAAGCTCAAAAGCTACAGAGAAACCCAGTCTTGGGAAAAAAAAAAAAAGAAACCTCCCCTGGTCGAGTAAAATAAGAGACAGCAATGTACAGAAAGTAGAGAGGTCTCCAGTGAATTGCAACACAAAGAGGGGCTTACCAAAGCATGCCCATTAGCAATCAAGAAAATCTTCAGAGAGCATCAGAATTCTTTTAATGTATTACAGATGAAGAAATCCCAATAAAACCATCTGTGGACTCCTTGGCAGAAACCCTCCAGATCAGAACACAGAACAAAATACTTAAACTACTGTAGTTAAAAAATAACTGTGGAGCAAGAACACCATAGCAAGCGTGTCTGTCACCCAGAAGGGCTGTAGAAACAGCCAACTTTCCTGGATAAACAAGGCAAAGTTCATAACCTCTTGACTGACTTTATAGGAAATGTGAAAGGGAAGTTCTTTAAACTGGAAAACATGGGCCATTATTAATAACATAAGACTCATTAATGACAGACTATAAGCCCAATTGTTGGAAATAATACAGGTTGCCGCAGTGTATTGCTCTTCATTGGCGGCTTGGCTGGATTTACAGAAGCCTGGGAGATGCATCTCTGGTGGTTATTTTCAGAGCAGTTTAATTAAGGAGGGAAGAGTCACCCTGAATGTGGTGACATCACCCCGTAGTTGGAATCTTTCTCTACTTTCTGATTTAAGACACCCGTGATGAGCGACGTCCTTCCCTACCATGATGGGTCCTCTGAAACGATGAACCCAAACAGACCCTTCCTTTCTCGAACTGCTTTCATCAAGTACTTTTATCACAACACTAAAAATATTCTGTAGCTAAAATTTTTGTGTTCAATGGTTTTTGTAATGATGTGCAGGGCGAGAGGGAACCGTAGATCCCATGGCGGGGGACAAACAGGCCATCACACACAGCTTACATGGGAAGGAAGTTTATTGGGAAAGGGGGGGAGAGAGAGAGAGAAAGAAAAAGAGAGAGAGAGAGAGAGAGAGAGAGAGAGAGAGAGAGAGAGAGGGAGACAGAGATGGGCCTCCTCAGAGAAACAGCAGAAAAAGAGCAGGAGTGGGCAAAGCTTGTCTCTTAAAGGGACCATTGCACCTGCATTTAGAGTCAGGGTACTAGGTACTACCTGTCATGCATGCAAGGGTGGCCACTCTGTCTCTCCCAGGTCCCCAAGGGATGGGGTCAGGTTTCCATTTGCCTGGATGATATCAGTTTTAAGCCTAATGCAAAAGTAAAAAGATAAAAATCATTGACAATGGCCACATCGGTTACTTTTCCTTGCTGTGGCTAGTACCTGACATAATGTCAGTGGAAGATTTATGTATTTTGGCTCGTGATTTCAGAGGATTCAGTCCCTTTGTCTCTGGTCCGCTGTGAACAGAACCAGTGACATAGTGGAAGAAGTTTATGGCAGAGGAGATTCAAACTTTGGTGGGTGGGAAGCACAAAAGGGGACATAGAGAGAGGGTGCCAGAGAAAGCTGTGACCGCAAGGAACACACTGCCACTGACCTATTTTATCCAGCTAGGGCCTACCTCCCACCAGCACAATCTTCATATTGAGTCCATCAATGGCTTAATATATTTATTGTGTCAATTCTCATGAGCACATGTCTGGAGGTGACCTCGCACACATATTGAGAGATATGCTTCATGAAGTTCCTAGGTGTTTCCTAACCTACTCAAGTTTACAGCCAAGATTCATGATAACAAAGTTCATCCCTTCCGAGCCTGGCACCCCAAAACATCACTTTAAACCACACTATTCCACCTCCGAGTCTTGTGTCTCTCTCATAATGAAATATTCAGTTCAACTGCAAAAGTCCCCAAAGCCTTAGCAGTTCCAACATTATAAATTCAGACTCCTCTGAGACGCAAGACAAACTTTTAGCTGTGAACACTTATGAGAATGCAAAAAGTGCATGAGAATGGGGGAGCTGGTCCTGCCCCTCACTGGCTGCAGTACTCAGGAGAGCAGGCCCTGTACCGCATCCTAGGCAACACAGTAGAAATGACCCTGTTAGCAGAGGCTTAGATGAGCCAGCCCTGAGAGTATGAGAGCAGGAAAGTTGACCCCTCCCCTGGCTTCCTGTCATGTGGCACCCTCCCACACCCATCCCTTGCCACTTGCAGCAGGCAGAAGAGATGGCCATGGAGTCAAGAGAGAGGGAGAGCTGGCCCTGCCCCTCACTAACTGCATCAATTGGAAGAGCAAACCCTAACCCTTGCCTGGGCCAAACAGTAGAGCTGGTGTTGTTGGTGTGGTGGAGCCAGCCCCAGGAGAACTGGCCCTGCTCCTGTAACATGAAGGCCAGCTCGTTGGGGTTTCTGTCCCACCCAGTACCCCACTGCCAGCAAGCCCCAAAGAAAATCACACAGAGATCTCCATAAGCTATAAAACTGGTTGGCCCATTATCTCAGGCTTCTTATTAGCTCTTGTAGCTAACCCATTATTTTTATCTATGTTAGCCACATGGCTCAGTACCTTTCAGCCGGGCAGGTTACATCTTGCTTCTTGGTGGTCTGGGCTGGAATGGGAGGAATGGGCTTCCTCGTTCCCAGCATTCTCCTGTTCTACTTCCTGTCTGGTTTACCCACCTATACTTCCTGCCTGGCCAATCAGTGTTTTATTAAAATACATGATTGACAGAATAGAGATAATTCTCCCGCACCATGCTCCTTGCTGCCTACCACAGTAGGTGAGCTAGCTGGGGCAGTGCTGGAGAGCTTGCCCTGGTGCTGATGATGAGGAAAATCTGGCAGCCTGCCCAATCCAGCTACCATTCCAGCCCAGAACCACGCTATGATTTGCTCCACCCCAACATCTACCCCATATATGAACTGTCATAGTATTGAAGTGGCTGGACCTGCAGATCTAAAGCAGCAGGAATTCTATGACATGGGGCAAAGGCAAGATACCCAAGAGGAGTCCCAGTGCGAACAGTATAAACCGTGTAGCAGAAGCCAGAGCCCTCAAACCAGATCTATAACTCGTTGCAGTGAACTCTTACAAGTAAAGATGTACAGACTAAAGGGTATTTTGTGTGACTCACTGTGTCTCGCTACAGCTTCCATGCTGAGACTTTAGTCTGCTTGTTTTTGGTTTTTGTCATTGTTATTTTTTGCTTTTCTTTTGAATTTTATTTTATTTTGGTGGGGGCAGTTGCAAGGGCAGAGAGCAGATATGAACGGGTGGGGAAATGAATGAAGTTGGGATGCATGATGTAAAAGACACAAAGAATCAATGAATATATATATATATATATATATATATATATATATTACCATTCCATAAAACTGTGACACAGAGTAATCATTTCCATACCAGCAGCAATAAATGGAGGAACAGAGAAAAAGGATCAGATCACAGCAAAAACAAAACTCAGCAGGTAGCACACATGGCTACATGGCCAACATCTAGGGTATATCGCATCATTATACAAATGCCAAGAGGCTTGGGCAGCTGAGCTCCCAGAGTCTCGCCATTGGTAACCCACTCAGCCTTCCTCTCAAGCTGGTTCCCCTCAATGTCTGAGCCAGAATTCTATATCCATGACATCTCCAGCATCCTGAAATTCCATCGCAGCTTTGGCTTTACCTTAATAGTTCACACATCACACTCTTGGGGGTTCCCTGTAGAGAGTACAACTCTGCTCCAGACTTCCTATTCTCCTCAGGAATCACAGTGGAAAATTCTATGATCCAGGAACCTTTTTATCCTGAATGTACCACATGAACACCAGCTCAAGCAGTAGCTGGGTGCCCAAGGGCCTTGACTTCAACAGCCTCTGAGAACCTTGGCCAATGAGGCTGGGAAAGCACTTCCACTGATGGCAGGATGCCCTGGGGGCTCGTTCACTCACAGGAAAGTCTTTCAAATTAGTGAACCAGTTTGCACCCTTGAACTTACAATGCAAAGATGTGAGTCTGGCCAGTGAATAGAATCTTGAAACGTCCTCAGGAAACTTTCTATTTATTGGCCACAGTAATTTTCTGTTTGTTTGGTTTGGTTTGGTTTTTCTCAACTTGTCTGCCTCCATCAGATTGGCCAGTAGGCAAGTCTGTAGGCATTTTCTTGATTAATGATTGATGTAGAAGGGTCCCACGCCCTGTGGGTTGAAAGATCCTTGAGTAACAAACTAATTAACAGTGGTCTCCATTGCTTATACTTCAGTTCCTGTCTCCACATGCCTGCCTTGAGTTTCTGCCCTGACTTCCCTCAGTGATCAGTGATAAAGCATGACATGAGAGTTGTAAACTTGAAGCAAATCCTTTCCTCCCCCCTGTTAATTTTGGCCATGGTGTTTTATCACAATAGAAACACTAACTAAGACACTATTGGCCTAGTGCAGTGCTTGGCTTCTTCTTGATGGTGCTACTCTCTTTAACAACCATGCACTCACTGATCACAGATTATAACTTGACTCTATTCTGGTCAAACTACGCATCTTTCACGGTGGGGTGTGTAGTGATGTAGACCATCATGGTGGGGTGTGCAGTGATTTAGAGCATCATGGTGGGGTGTGTAGTGATGTAGACCATCATGGTGGGGTGTGCAGTGATGTAGACCATCATGGTGGGGTGTGTAGTAGTGATGTAGCACATCATGGTGGGGTGTGTAGTAGTGATGTAGCACATCATGGTGGGGTGTGTAGTAGTGATGTAGCACATCATGGTGGGGTGTGTAGTGATGTAGACCATCATGGTGGGGTGTGCAGTGATGTAGACCATCATGGTGGGGTGTGCAGTGATGTAGACCATCATGGTGGGGTTGTAGTGATGTAGAGCATCATGGTGGGGTGTGTAGTAGTGATGTAGACCATCATGGTGGGGTTGTAGTGATGTAGACCATCATGGTGGGGTTGTAGTGATGTAGAGCATCATGGTGGGGTGTGTAGTAGTGATGTAGACCATCATGGTGGGGTGTGTAGAGACACAGCGCATCATGGTGTGTGTGGTGATGTAGACCATCATGGTGAGAAGGCGCAGTGATGTGAGGAGAGAAAGCCTTAAGTCGCACTGCAATTGATCGGGGATGAGTAATAAGATGACTTGCATGGTATGATCAGAGGAGTATTTCTTTGTCTGATTAAGTCTTAGTTCTCTTCTCCCCCTCCCCTGTGTTAAATGAGGACTCTACACACCCAAGTAGGTTAGTCAACAAACTAAGTATAAATAACTTGTTGCTATGGATTTCCTGGTTTCATGAAAAAGAAAATGCATCAGACCCTAAAACTAGCTGTGCAAATTTTTTAACTCCCTAAATGGAAATAGGGACCAAAGCAGCCGGTGTCTCTTAGACAGGGCATCGAGAAGGGGGTGCATTCAGTGCTGGATGTCTGTCTGAATCCCCAAAGAACAATGCATCCTCCTGCCTCTGTGAATTCCTGAAATCATGACTGCTTTTATAATGGGGGGTGGGGGGCGGGTGGCAAGCAAGCAAAGCAAGCTTCCAGATTCTGATTTTTCCTCTAGGAGACTATTTCAATCCATGTTGTTGGCTTCTTTTCCTCGCTCCTTCTGTATTCCATTTAAGCCTGGTGGTTTCTTAATCTTCAGTATTCATTGCCATCTTGAAACTAATTTGAACATTTTCTGGCTTGAATCCCATCTACATATAATTAATGCACTGCGGTGATAATTCTAAAGGTCTGTTGAAAGGAGAAGGGGCAGGTTCCAGGGCTTTGGGGTTTTAGTAAGTTGCCTGACCTCTGCCAGCCTGTACCACCTCCCCTGAAACACAAGATGCTAAAATAGGCCTGACAATTAATTAGTGATCATAAAAAGAACATTATAAACATGTCTGGAAATCTCATAATAAAACTCATCATCTTATACAGTTAATATATACCAATAAAAATACGTCTTTAATAAAAAGGTATATACATACAGCAGGCTCACGTCTTCTCTGTGTTCCCAGCAGCACCGTGGCAGGGTTTCTGAGCCTCAACACCTCAGCCTCGGGAATGGCAGTCACAACAAATCCAATGGAAAAAACCGTGCCTGGGAGTTTCAACAGCAGGACCCTGGTCCCAAACTTGATGATTGTCATCTCAGGACTAGTAGGACTGACAGGAAACGCCATTGTGTTCTGGTTCCTGGGCTTCCGCTTGCGCAGGAACGCCTTCTCCGTCTACATCCTAAACCTGGCAGTGGCTGACTTCCTGTTCCTCCTCTGTCACATCATAGACTCCACGCTGCTTCTCCTCAAGTTTTCCTATCCCGACATTATCTTCCTCCCGGCCTTTAACACCGTCATGATGGTTCCATACATAGCAGGCCTGAGCATGCTCAGTGCCATCAGCACCGAGCGCTGCCTGTCTGTCCTGTGCCCGATCTGGTATCGCTGCCGCCGCCCGAAACACACATCAACTGTCGTGTGTTCTGCGATCTGGATCCTGTCCATATTGATCAGCATTCTGAACCGGTATTTCTGTGGCTTCTTAGATGCCAAATTCGAAAATGACAACCGGTGTCTGGTATCTAACTTCTTCACTGCAGCGTGCCTGATATTATTGTTTGTGGTCCTCTTTCTGTCCAGCCTGGCCCTGCTGGCCAGGTTGTTCTGTGGTGCTGGTCGGATAAAGCTCACCAGACTCTATGCTACCATCATGCTCACGGTGCTGGTTTTTCTCCTCTGCGGTTTACCCTTTGGCATCCACTGGTTCCTGTTAATCTGGATTAAGACTGATTATGGCGTATTTGCTTATGGCCTTTATCTGGCATCTCTTGTTCTGACTGCCATTAACAGCTGTGCCAACCCCGTCATTTACTTCTTCGTGGGCTCCTTCAGGCATCAGTTGAAGCATCAGACCCTCAAGATGGTTCTCCAGAGGGCTCTACAGGACGCCCCTGAGACGGGTGAAAATGGAAGCAGTGTCCCTCAGGACACCACAGAAATGTCAAACAGCAGAGTGGAGCAGTGATGAAGAGCACTGCCTGGACCTCAGAGGTGACTTTAGAGCGATCACCGCTCTGTGCTCTTGACAGCTGGCTGCTCTCCTCTCAGCCCTGTGACCTGACACGCCTCAGTGGCTCACCAACGTCTTCAACAGATCACCGTTGACTTAGCTTTTTCTACCTTTCCTGAGTAAAAGTATTTATCTGAAAGTATCGTGTCTTCATCCTCCTTGACATGAATAGAATTCTCAAGCTAACGCCCTCTGACGCTTTCTCTGCAACTTTTGCTGCCATGGAAATAGCCCCTGTCCAAAACCATGATTCTCTTGTTTGGGATTGTTCTGTACCGGACAGGAAAGACAAAGGAGCCCCATGGTTTCCTGGGAACCACCCTCACGAGACAACGCCTTCGGCAACAGCAAAAGTGTTTGCGATCATAATGCTCATGGTGCTGATAGTAGCCCTCCGTCGTGAGACTACTGCACAGTTTACAGAGACAGACGCCAAGGCCCAGGCGCTGTGCTGCCTCGCACATTCCCACAGCCCTGTGATGCAGCAGCAGAATCCCGGGGCTCCAGTCAGCTGACCCCAGCAGTCACAGATCTGAAATAACTGTGATGTGTACGCTATGAGTTCTAGACTAAGAAGAAGGGTTAGGCTATGTTCTCAAGCTGGTTCCATGACCGCCTTAGAACTCATGTCCATCCACAGAAACACAAGCAGGTACCGGAGTCAGGAAATGTCGCTGATCTAATTGATCTTATCCCCTAAGGAATCTGGGGCCTGTTTTCTGAACAAGGTTGTAGAATTTGATCTTACTGTAATCACAGCCTGAATATAAGAACCATATTGATTAAGAAAGACCCAGAAATGTACCCTCTCCATCATGCCTGTAATCAAAATGAGCACATTCTCCTTTACGTGACTGACAGCTGCCGGGATTTGGAGAGGCTGCTGTGACATGTTCTTTCTGAATGTGGAGATGGTACGAGTAAGGCATCAGTATTTCCATGACTCTGTTGGCCATAAAATAGATGTGATTGTGTTCCTAGTCTCAGTCTCTGCTCCCAGAAGTTTAGAAGAGGTCTCCTTACACAGAGCTATCATACAGGTGCAACTGCCTCTGAATCCATCCAGAATAAAACGCAGATATGTCAAGAGAAGAATACCTCATTTGTAACTATGCAATTGAAGTGCGTAAATTGGAGATTTCCTGGGAAGCTTGAAATCTAAACTGATGATTCTACAGTTTTAACCACTGCATAAAACTTTTGTGGCAGGCTGGGAAAATAAACAGTCTAGACACAATGAAATGGGACAGAGAGGAATTCATTATGGCATTGTTAATAAAAATAATAATAAACCTTAAGATTCTTAAAGGAATGGCTATCAGGGGGTGGGCACGCACACACACACACACACACACACACACACACGCACGCACACAATCTTTACTATCCGGGCCTTTGCTGGAGAAGCTGGAGTACCATGAGCTCTGAGCAGTGTTTGCAGTAGCCCTGTCACAGATGTACAAAAGCAGCCAGAGCCAGCTCCAAAATAATGTCAGCTCAGACAGAGTCCCTGCACTAGTCAAAACACAGCATCCTTTTGCCCACCCAAGGATATCTCCACCCCTGCTGGTTCACAGGCTGTAGATTTAAAGAGACAGATAAAAATAGAATGGGGGAATTTAGGAAGCAGGGGTAACAAACAGAATGTAACCATTTGCCTACTGCAGTCCCTCCTGAGAATAGAAGAAAAAGCTCCGACCTCAGAGTAAATGTAGCATTTCGTTCCTTGAGTAACCCTTAACTCTGATGTTGTCATGGCTTCAGAGTTGAGAAGAAGGCACCTGAAGATCTTTGGATCTGCAGGATAGAGACTGATTCTTCTTTGGCACTGTAGTGAAGTGAGAACTCTGCCACCGAGCTACGTCCCCAGCCTTCCACTACCTAGACATCCAGGTGAATTCTTTGTAACTCCCTGCTACGTGTGTGACAGAACAGAGCAGCTGGGCTTCAGAAGCTCTGAGAACATGGGAGAAAGATGTGGTGTGGCGATGCTTCTGCTCTCCCTTTACTTTGTCCTTTATTCCTTCCCAAAAGCCACTGGAAGAAAATATAAAAATTACTATAAATGCTTGGGAGATTTCCTTCCTGCCTAGGTGTCTGGGTTATAATACCTCTCCAGAAGACTAGTGTCTTATTAGTGGTGACTGACACCCATGTACTCATGTGGGTAGTCTAGCTACAAACTGCCCTACCGGTTGTTTTGTAACATTGTATTCTGGTTTACATGTGGTGTGTGTGTGTGTGTGTGTGTGTGTGTGTGTGTGTGTCGTGCGTGTGTGCACGTGTGTGCGTGCACGTGTGCATGTGCATCCCTGTGTGTGCTAGGTGTGCAAGCATGTGAGCGTGTGTGTGTGTGCATGTGTGTATGTGCATGTGTGTGCACATGTGTGTGTGCATGTGCATCCCTGTGTGTGCACGAGTGTGCAAGCATGTGAGCGTGTGTGTGTGTGTGTGTGTGTGTGTGTGTGTGTGTGTGTTTGTGTGGTGCTTTTCACCTGTTGTTTGAGACACCCCACCCCCATTAGCTTGGACTTCACCACACAGGAAAGGAGAGTTAGCCTTCAAGCTTCCAGGGATTCTATCTCCCACTCTGTCTCCTGCCTTTACCTTGTCCTTTATTCCTTCCCAAAAGAAGGATTACAGGCGTAAACCACCACACCCTGCTTTTCACATGGTGTATTAGTTACTTATCTTGTTATTGCAACAAAATATCTGAACAAAGCAACCTGGGAAAGGAAGGGTCTATTTTGAGTTATGATTCGAGGTGAGGGCTGTCATGACAAGATTGTCACAGCAGCAAGAGCCTGAGGCTGCTGCCTACATCACAGCCTTTGTCAGGAAGCAGAATAATGAAAGCTCCATGCCTGTCCTGTTCTCTCCTTATTTGGTCCTGGACCGAAGTCCATGGAATGGAGACACCCACATTCAGGGTGGGACTTCCCACTTCACAGAGGTTCCCAGAGACTATCCTAACCCAGATAACCCTTGTCTTCTAGGTGGCTCTAGATCCTATCAGACAGACAATAAGCATCAAGCATCACACATGGTCTTCAGGCTCGCAAACAAGCACTTTCCTGGCTGAGCTATCTTCCCAGGCCCACTTGAGAATTCATTAGCTCAGAAGTGTTGCATGAGTGGACTCACATACTAACTTTGAGTTTGTCTTTTTCTTCTCAGTATACTGTCCTTAGGAGTCATCCAAGTTGTAGTGTGCACCAATAGTCCATTGCTGACTCGTTTCGATGATAGGGCAGGATTCTATGATAAGATCACATAGGTTTTTCCACATGTCACAAGCGAGAGAGTGTTGGGATCGTTTCCAGACTAGCTATTATAAATAAAGATGAGTTCAGAGTGCCTGCACAGATTTTTAAGTGAACATCGTTTTCCATTTCCTGGGATGTGTGCCACAGTGGAGCATTGGGTAGAATACGAAGTACATGTTTAATTTTCCAGGAAATGCAAAAGTACTTTCCATAGTGCTAAGCTGTGTTACTTTCCTATTGGCAGTGTGTGAAAACTCAACTTTCTCCAAACCCTTGCCAGAGTCATTTAGCCATTCTGTGAGGAACACAGCAAGCTCACCCAGTTTCTTATGAGCCTTCTATCTGTAGTTCATAAATGGGACCTTCTTCAGATGGACCTACTCCTGTCTCTCTGGCCTAATCATGTCTTCTTTTTATTGTGCTTCTCATTTTATTCTTCCACAACTGCTGTATAGCATTTTCCTAGAGATTCAAACACTGCATCCTTCACGGAAGCTCATTAAGAAAGAAAGTAGGCCAGCCTGGTGGCATAAACCTTTAATCCCAGCACAATAGAGGTAGATAGATCACTGTGAGTTCAAGGCCTCCCTGGTCTCCATAACAAGTTCCAGGGCAGCCAGGTCTCCATAGAGAGGTCTTAAATCTCTGTCTCAAATATTACTCCGAAAATAAATAAACAAACAGGTAGCAGATAAATAAATAAATATTTTTAAAAAAGAAAGAAAGTAAGCAAAAGTTTCAAAATAGCTTCAGGAAGTCCTGGAAGCTGATTAAATTCACAAGGTCCCTTGCCTCCCCAAGAAGATATAAACAGTAACGACTGCTGAGAACCTACTGTCAGACAAGCCAAGAAACAAAGAAGTCTCTGAGGCTGGACCACCTGCCTGGAAGAGGCTCAGACCAACTGGGGCAAATGGACAGGACACTCCCACCTGTGGAGCTGCCTGCAGTTGTGCAGTGCATTCTAGCACCCCAGGTTTTATAAGCTGTCACCCATACTAGGGTGGGTTTTGGAGATGCAGCTGTCCTTGAGTCCCTTCTGCTTCTGTAAGTAACCCTTCTTCCATACTCTTGTAGGGAACCCCAACAAATGTCATTGGTTCACCAAGTTGGACTTTGGTACTTCAGTGGTAGCTGTACTTTGCTCTGTCATCTGCTCCCTTCCTGGAGAGAGTAGATGTGTGTGTTTCAACTCCTCGGGAAGGATCTGTCACACAACAACAATTTCATGCACACTTTAGTTCTATCCACTTCCCATCACCCGCTCTTATCCCCATCCCACCCTGCATACAACTTTTACTGGTTATGACCTACCCTAAGTGGTCACAGTCTGAGATAAGGGGGCTGAGGTTTCCACATACAACTCCTGGAGGGACACAGTTAAGTCCATAGCAAGGTTTTTATTGTGCATTTGCTGAATTGGTCCACTGAAGAAATCTTCTGAGCATGGTTATTTGTCAGATTTTTGTTGCTTGACATGGCCTCCTGAATGAAATAGAGATCTTAATTTAGATCAAAGTTTTGGAAACTACAAGTTCAAGCATCAGTCAGGCTCTGGGATGAGTCTCATGGTGGATGATTGCAGTGCACAGGGAGGAATGATCCCTTATCCAGCCAGAAATCTCTAAGACATGGGTGGGGCCATTCTGTAACAACCAGGGTGGCTCAGTTCTTCATTCATCACTTATAAACCTCCATAGTGCAAGCTCACCTCACTTGGTGCTGAGCTGAGTTGGCGATCAAAGAGAAGAATCACAGTAACTTGAGAAATGGAGAAAAAGCGAGAGGCTTGTGTGCAAATGGAATTGAGGCAGATGCCAAGAAACACCTCTGTGATGGATCGTGGCTCAGATGACTCTGCTCTCTGATTTGCTCCCACCCCTTACATAAGAAATCCCATGATCCATCCAGAGTACTAATTAGCCTCAGCTAGCCTCCATCTCTATTCCAGGCTCAGCAGGCGTCTCACAATTTACAAAACCAAACACTCTGCTGTCACTCAGGCTGAGAGAGGATCTTCCCTTTCAGTGAGGGTCAGCTCCCCATCCTTGACTGCAGAATGAAAAAAGGTAAGGGTACATTCTTGATCTGTCAGGTGTCCTCTTGGGAGGTTGTCCTCTGAGGTCATGACCCTGTGTCCCCAGCACAGGGTGTGAGGAGCAGAAAGTCATAGTGCTTCCTCCAGGGGGAAGGCAGGACACAGACACTGCCTTCTGCGCACTGTGTGTTATCAGAGCCTTTTGGTGTTCTGGGTAAGTGGGCTTATCCAGACACTCTCATGCAGATCCCTCCATTGCTACCATTCAGATCTGCTTCCATGAAGATGATTGCCTCTTGCATTCTCTAAAGAAGCAGGGAAAGGTGCAGCTATTGCTTCCCCCCCGGTGAGCGGCTATAAAGCAGGTTTCACGACTCTGTTGCCTTTTCAAACACTTTCTATTGTGTATTTCTCAAGACTCCAGGAAGAAACAGAAGAGGAATGCCTCAGGAGGGGACTGTTTACAAGAACAGTCAGGTTGTGGAGAAACGTCAGTGCCCACGGAATCACCATAAGAAACAGTAGCCAGGAAGCACAATGGCCACTGGCTGGGAGGCATGGGGCAGAGGCCTGGCTGCAGTAACAGAGAACAACCAGGCAGGTAGGAAAGCGCTGTCAGGGCAACAGCCTCATAAAAGAAAGGTAGAGAGCAAGAAACCCAGATCCCTCTCCTACTCCCTTCCAGAACCCTACGGTGTCACCAGTGGCTCAATCCAAACAGAAGCAGAAGGAAAAGGATCTGACAGATGGGGTTCATAATACCACTCTCCTTGGATGCCAAAGGCAGAGAAAGATGGCAGCAAGAGGATCTCATGTGCTGTGAGATCACCCCTCACATCTCCTGTCTTTTACTCTCTTGTTCCCTAGGATTTTCGATGCTTTGAAAAGGTAAAGACATATTCGTTGTAATAATGACCTTAACAAGTGCCTTATTAGACCTAAATTAGAAACTGAAGGGGAACCAGCATCTCTGTGGTCCTCGTGACTCTCAGCCTTATCTACACATCAGGGACTTAGGGGGCAGCTCACCTCCCATGGGTTGCATCTCTGTGGTTCTCGTGACTCTCAGCCCTATCTACACATCAGGGACTTAGGGGGCAGCTCACCTCCCATGGGTTGCGTCACTATTCAGTTGTTCAGTGTTTGATCACATGGTAATGTCAACATCAAGGAAGGGGACTTGGCATGGTGGTACATGTCTGTGATCCCAGCACTTGGGAGGGAGGTGGGGGCAGGAGAACCAGTAATTCGGGTTATCTACAGCTGTATAGGGATCCATTTCTAACTTAAAACTCAAAATATCACAATCAAAGAAGAGGAGAGTGGACCGTTGAGATGGAGTAAAAGCACTTGTCACAAAAGTCCCAATGTGAGACACTCACAGTCCTACAGATCACACTTGACAACTTTAAAAGAGGACTTACCACTGCCTGAGGAATTTCCATCAAGCCCTCCAAATCAAAGACTCTCTGTGAAGTTGGTCAGACTCCCTTTGACGTCATTCTAGATTTGACTCTGATTAACAGGGCCTGAGAGGTCCATATGCGACCACCTGGCCACCCAGACCAGTTCCCATGTATTGATTCATGCTGTCTGTCAGCCCAAGACCCTCTGGGATGGTGTCACTACCAGAACCTTCTCAGCCCCAGACCATATTGGCTGAAAAGACTGTTAAGCCTGAAAACACCAAGAGAGCATCCCCATTAGCTTCTCCAGAGTATGAAATTTATGCCTCCTCCATACCAGCTCCAATTGCCAGTCCCACACAGCTCAGAGGCAGTGGCAAGGTCACCTGATCACGTCCCACCAACGGTACCCACCCCAACGCCATGCTCACCAACCTCATTGGGCCAGCCAGCTCTTCCAAAAGCTGATTTGCTGTGTTCCAGTGATGACCCGATTCCAATGGAATTGCACTGAGGGAAATGTCAGGCCCTCCCCTCACCCAAGAAGATGGCGACTGTGTTATCCAGCCACGTAGGTGCCTAAAGAGGAGATAGAGCCCTTCCATGATGGCTGAGATATTTAAAAAGAGATTCTCTCCTCACAGCCAGACTTAAAGGACTAATTCCTGAAATGACAGCTCCCAGCCTAGTCCCACCAGCTCATGAAACAACACATATGGAAAAAGTGACCCACAGAAATTGTTGCAAAGATATGTGGTGATTTCCAGGTTGCCAGTGTTGACGGAAGCAAGCAAAGCCTATCTGCAATGTGCCTGTAACTCAAGCCGGGACCCGAGGCCCTACACTGACACAGAAACAGTGGTCCTACACATTAGAACCTCAACCCAGCAGAGGTTACCAATGCATGCGGTTGTGATGTGCACTTTTGCAGGCCGGCCGGGTGGAAGCTTTTCCTCCACACACAGTTTACTTGGAACTTCCACACGTGCTACCATCCCCAGTCATCAGAGCAGCTGAGAGAATGAATAGGACTTTAAAACAGCACAGGCCAAACATTGCCAACATTGGCAGAAATTCTGCCACTTGTCAGTTTAGTGGGCATTGCATGCCCTTCAAATATGGCTGCTCTCCTTTTGAGATCATGTATGGCTACCTGCCTCTACCACTTCCCCAAGGACTCAAAGGGCCTCGCGGAGCGTGAAACACCTATCTACAGAGGTTCTTCAAAGATGTGGCTCACACTGCACAAACTGTTCACTCCCTCAGCTCTTGAGGTTGCAGGCCTCGAGCAGTCAATAGCGACACTGTACCCACACCAAGGCTACTATGGACCCAAGCCAGTGATGGACTGGGGCAGCTATTCCACACCTGCCTCTGAAACTGACCAGCTCAAAACTACCTCAGAATGGAGATAGACTATGGACAAGTGACCAGACGACAACAAGATGATTATAGATGGTGGGGTAACCTGTTGGTCTTATCCTAGATACTAATCGTGTGTGGACCTCACCATAACTGGGGCCTGAAGGGAGCTCCTAGAGGGTAAAGGAGTTAAGGCTGTAATAGGCCTTTGGTTGGCAGAGGAGTCCAGAGAGGAATACTATGGGAACTGATCATTTCTAAAGCCCTTCGTAGGTGGGCGGTGGTGGCTCACGCCTTTAAACCCAGCACGTGGGAGGCAGAGGCAGGCAGATCTCTGCTAGTTCAAGACCAGCCTGGTCTACAAGAGCTAGTTCCAGGACAGGCTCCAAAACTACAAAGAAACCCTGTCTTGAAAAACCAATTTTTTTTAAAAAAAAAAAAAAAAAAAAAACCTTCATTTGGGAAAGGCATGTCTTAAATTGTTGTCTTTAGTAGGTGCCAGCCCTGAGCTCCTTTACCCAGACCGGGAATTCTTGGCATGTTTACATGCAAGCAGATTCCTTACACTGGAGTAGGAAGGACTAACCAAAGGCTGATGAACAACACAGAAGGGGCTTGTTTAACTGGACCACCTGATCAGGTGTGGGAGAGGAAAAGGGCTGTGCCAGACTCACAGTGGTTCCTGTTAGAACGACAGTAGCCCCCAAGGGTACACACTTCAATCTACCTGCTACCCAGGAAACAGTTACAGACTTGCATTCTTGCTTCCTAACTTAGATGTGCTCCCAGAAAGTGAGGTCCAGCATTACTTACATCCGTTGGATTCAAAAAATAAGATATAAAATAAAATAAAATAAAATAAGAACTCCTGCGCTTTCACCAGTCTTTCTAGGAATGGCCCTGACAGGGTCCATGACCGACGCCAATTAGCACCCAAGACGTTCACCATAGTCAGCTCCCTGCGCAGGTCAAGAAAACTTTAACTATTGTTTGGGAAAACAGTCGATTTTCAGAGTGAAATAGATTGGTTGACAGTAATGGTCCAAAATCCTACAGGATTAGAGTTGATTACTACATGAAAGGCTGACATGTCCATGAAATAAGAAATTTTGGTTTTATGCTAATCAGTCAACAATAGGAGGAGGAAAATGCCAGGAAGTTATTAGAGATTAAAGCTGAAGATACAAAAGAGAATCAGTGGAGTACAGTGCAGATGGTGATCAGGAGGGTCAACCCATTTCAAGACAGATTCATACAGGATTAAGAAGGTGAAGAAGAGCCAGGCAGTGGTGGCGCACGCCTTTAATCCCAGCACTAGGGAGGCAGAGGCAGGCGGATCTCTGTGAGTTCAAGGCCAGCCTGGTCTACAAGAGCTAGTTCCAGGACAGCCAAGGCTACAAAGTTAAACCCGGTCTCAAAAAAACCAAAAGAAGAGAAATAAAGGAAGAGGAGGAAGAGGAAGAAGGAAGAGGAGGGAGTGAAGTAAAATAAAATAGACCAATTATTAAATGTTGATTTATTGATTTGTTTAGTTACGTAATGCACTACTTGTTCTGCCTATTTGCCAAGCATCATTTCACCACCTGGAACAGAATGGCCTGCAGAAATAGCTGAAACAATGGCTGTTGCCACTTACGTGAGTAAAATCTCACTTGCTTGCACAGCCTACCTTGTGGTTTTAAAGTATAAAACAAGAATACAACCTGAACCTGGCATCAAAGCCTTTCAGAAGCTATTCTGGCTTCCATGTACAGTGACATCTCCTCTTTTCCACTCTCACTGGTGTCAGAATGTTTATTTCAGAAAGGTTTCAGCAACAGACCAGCCTAGCCTACTGATGGGGATCTTCTGTAGCTCCCAATGGATTCCATTACCTGCAACGCTGGTGTCCCTCATCTGTGGCTTGCTTTTGGCATTTGCTAATTACTATTGTACTAGCTTCAGTGTTTTTCCAGAACCTCCATCTGGTCCCATTTTGTGCAGTTAACAGCTGCCCAAACCCCAGCAATCACTTCCTCATTGCCTCCTTTAGGCATGGCAAGAGTGGCAGACCTTCCAGGTGGTTCCCCAGGGGTCTCAACAGGACATTCCTGGGGTGGATGAATGTGGAGAGAGTTATCATTGGAGAACCAAAGAAACATGAAAAAGCAGATTGGAGCAGTAAAGAGCCTCTACCTTTGCAAGCAGAGACTGCTCTTTTGTTCCCAGCCACCCAGATCCAAAAAATCACACAGAAACTATATTAATTACGCTGTTTGACCAATAGCTTAGGTGTATTCATAGCTAACTCTTACATCTTAAATTAACCCATTTCTATTAATCTATGAATCACTACGAGGCTATGACCTACTGGTAAGTTTCCAGTGTTCTACTCCTTTGGTAGCTACATGGCGTCTCTCTCACTCCACCTACTTTCTCTATCTCTGTTCAGATTTCCCACTTTGCTATATTCTTCCCTGTCATGGGCTAAAGCAGTTCTTTATTAATCAATGGTAATAAAACCTATTCACAGCATACAGAGGGTCCTTAAGAGTCAACATTGTGATATTTGTCTTTCTGTATCTGGCTTATTTTGCTTAACGTAATGATTTCCAGATTCATATATTTTCCTACAGATGTCATGATTTCATTTTTCCTTACGAATGAATAAAATTCAATAGTGTGTGTATGTAAGCAGAAGGGTTGCTGATTAGGAAGGAAGAGGGAACCCAGAACCATAGGAGGAAAAGTTACAGCTCTAAATCATTAAGAAGCAAAAAAGGAATGTACTATAAGCCAGATATAGCTATGCACCTACTATCCTAGCACTTGGAAGGCAGAGGCTGGAGAACATGAATTCAAGTCCAGACTGGGCTGCATAGTGAAGTTTCATATAGGGAGGGAGAGCAATAATACTGCATTAACAGCAAGAAGCAAGAAAAATGAGAACATTTCAAAGCCATTCTACACACACACACACACACACACACACACACACACACACACACACAAAGGAAATGACTGAGACAACCTCACAAGTCAATGGGACTAAGAACAGATGCATGGAAAACCAATCAAGTGGAACAATTTTTAGACATCAATAAAACCGATAAACACGTGAGTAAATGGTGGTGGAATAATGGTGGAAAGAAGACATAGATTATCACAGTAAGAATAAAATGTGGGTCACTGGGAATGACCAACCTCAGAAACATAAACAACAGTAAATCTCCAGTCCAAAGGATCTGGAACCCTCTTCTGGCCAGGCATGCACAGGTATACATGCAGACAGAACATGCATATACATAAAATAAATACTTTTTTAAAACAACAAAACAAATAAGCTTTTTCTCAAGCTCTGTAGACTGGCTGCCCCTACAAGCCTAGCAGTCATGAAGTTCTACACATACAATGTGCCTGTCCTGGAATATTTTGTTGTTGTTGTTGCTGGTTGGTTTTGGTTTGGTTTTGGTTTTCGAGACAGGGTTTTTCTGTTTAACAGCCCTGGCTGTCCTGGAACTCGCTCTGTAGACCAGGCTGGCCTCAAATTCACAGAGATCCACCTGCCTCTACTTCCCGAGTGCTGGGATTAAAGGCATGGGCCACCATGCCCAGCTAATAAATCATTTTTGAAAGATGCAATTTCTAAGAAGTCATCGATGATACCTGTGACTTAATGAACCTGCAAATATCACCCACTATGATGTCCTGAGCAGACATTGTCTCCTTTTTCTCCCTTCAAAGATCTTATTCAGTATAACTCTAATCTCCCAGTCTTAAAATAAAACTCTACACTTCTGATAGCTAGAGAGACAGCTCAGCAGATAAGAGCACTGGTTGCAGAAGAACAGGGTTCAATTTCCAACACCCATATTCCAGCTCAAACCATCTTTAACTCCAGTCCCATGGGATCTGATGCCTTCGTCTGGCCTCTTTTATTAAAAATAATTTATTTACTTTTCTTTTCTGTGTATTGGTGTGTATGTCTCTATAAGGATGTCCAGTCCCCTGAAACTGGAGTTACAAACAGTTGTGAGCTGCCATGTGGGTGCTGGGAATTGAGCAAGGTCCTCTGGAAGAGCAGTCAGTGCTCTTAACCTCTGAATCATCTCTCCAGCCCATTGTCTGGCCTCTTTGGGCACTGTACCAATGTTGCACACACATAAATCCAGTAAAAATATCTACAGACGTAAAACTTAAAAAAAATAAAAATAACCTGCCGAGATCATTTAGCGGCATTTCAGACTAATCGCTTCAGGAGTGCATCCTGTAGAGTACTGACTCTCTGTCTCCCAGCAACCATTAGTCATGTGCTCCTCACCTATGAGAATGGCCTTGTGAGATTTCCCATGTAGAGTTTCCTAAACCCAAGGTTGGCCTTTGGCATCCACACATGTATCCATACATATCCATTCACACACATACAACAAAAAGAAAGAAAAAAGAAAATGGAAATTCTAAAAACAAAACATAGCCATCAAAAGTAAATTCTTGTGACAGGCTCACCAGTAGATTTGACACACTGCAAGGAAGAAGCAGTCCACTTTAAGACAGAGCAATAGAATCTATCCAAAAATAACACTAAAAGATTGACAAATAAAAGAAAAACAGGCCACGTAAGAGCTGAGAGATAAACTTACATGTACCTGGAGTCCCATAGAAAGCAAAGGAGAATAGCCAAAATAAATAATGCTTAGGAATGTTCCAAAATTAGCTAGAGGTATCAGAGAAAATGTCTAAGAGCATCAGAACCACCCCAGACCCAAATCGGAATAAACTTTTTAAAATGTCTACGGATTTCATGGAGTCTCAGTCAGCGAGACTGCCAAACAAAATATCACAGGTTGGGCAGCTTTAACAGGAGGAATTTCTTCCTCATACTTCTGGGGGCTGGGGAGTCCATGGTCACCGTGTCAGCTGTGGACAGCATGGCCTGATGTCACCTTCCTTTCTTTGTACACAAATCAGATTCTCCCTTAACCACACCAATGCTACCCCTACGGCACCATTCAGCCTGAAGAACCACCTGATAGCTTTATTTCCAAAAGCATTCGCATTGAGGATTAAGGCTTCCACGCGTACATTTGGGGGACATAAGTCTCCCTCCTCTGCATATGCTCTACTGAAAGATCAAAGAGAAAGCCTGAAGGCAGCCAGAGAAGCCGCAGTGATTGTGCAGAGAAACGAAAGCCAAAAAAAAACACAAAACTGTGGGGATAATACAAATGGGGTATATTTTGAAAAGAAGAAAAAGAAAAGGCCAACCCAGCTCTACAGACTGAGAATACAATTCAAAGAAGATGACGATTCACTGCAACAAAGTCAAGTCTGAGGTGTTCGCTACCCAGATTATCTCCACGAGAAAGGAGATTTGGGAAGGACATCACGGTGGCAGGCTGGAACTGTGTCCAGGTTGGGTGGGGCACACATATCTATACATAAGATCCAACTGCACGGAGAGTTTCTCACACGCACAAGTGTGAGTAAAACTAGTAAATGCTGAAGAACACTATTAATTCCAATTCTTGCTCTGCATGTCGTACTGCATGTGTGTAAAATGTCATTGTGGCAAACTGGATGACAAATGCATGGGTCATTGTTAAATGTCTGGCCACCTCCTGTGGATCTACAATTTTACAGCATTAAGAGGACTTTTGGTACCATGCACAAGTTTCAAAATCCTGAAATCGGGATAAATTTAACTAATTATACTAATACCTGCAATACATTAATAAGATAAAGAAGATCGCCGTAGCTGGGGAGACATGCTTGTTTGGGATTCAGATACTCCTTATTTTTAAAGAGTCTGTGGCCCCAAACTACATCTAAAGACTAAATGAAATAAGAAATACAAACCCCAATTCATGTTTTGCTTTGTTTTGTTTGAGGCAAGGTGTAACTGGAGGTCTCTCTTCTGCCTCCCAGCTCCCAAAGAACCTTTCTGAAGCTTAATATTAATTACAAACTGTTTGGCCAATGACTCAAGCTTCTTGCTGGCTATCTCTGCATATAAATTAACCCATTTCTAGTAATCTGTATTTTGCCACATGCCCCATGGCTTATGGGTAATACTCTGACATCTTACTCCTTTGGCGACTGCTGGCACCTCCCAGACTCTGCCTTCTTTTTCCCTGTATCTTTGCTTGGATTTCCCACCTGGTTCTATTCTGCCTGGCTTTAATCAAATCAGATTCTTTATTAACCAATGGTAATAAAACATATTCACAGCATACAGAAGGGCATCCCACATCAGCAAGGTTTCTCTGTGCCACCTTGGCTGTCCTGGAACTTACTCTGTAGACCAGGCTAGTCTCTAACTCACAGAGATCTGCCTGTCTCTGCTTCCCATGTGCTGGGATTAATGGCGTGCACCACCACTGCCCAGCCTAATTCATGATTTTATAGAAACAATAGGGAGTCTAAAATTTACATGGAAATTTAGGGGAGAAGGGAATTATTTTAGGAGTAAGTTCAAAACTATGGAATCAGCTATAAGAATAGACATATGGAACAAAACACAGCCTAGAATAACAATGGATGCATTGTTCATAAACAATGCCTTTTATACTATTTTCTGATTCTATATATCATTTTACATCAGTAATTGTGACCAGTAATATAGACATTAGATTTCACTTTTAATCCACACGAGAAAAACATTACTAAAAATAAATTTGGCTAGACCTTATTTTATGAATTTTAGAACATGTTTATAGCAATGAGGATGTTTCTTTTTTTCACTGAAAATGTAAATTACTTCCTCCCTTCCAGCAAGCTATTAAGATTACATTTCTCATAATCTGGTGTCGTCTTATGTTCTGTGTAAGCACTGAATGAACTTCTTGGCTTCTTTTTGAAAAAGTGATACACGGTGCTCTGCTTTCATTTGCGTTGCTGATATAAAATATCCTGCCAAAAAGCAACTTAGGAGAGAAAGGGTCTGTTCAACTGAACATTCTAGGTCCGCGGTCATCACTGCAGTCATGCAGTCATGGCAGCGGGAGCTTGAGACATCACATCCACAGTCCAGAGCAGAGAGAAAAGAAGGCATGCCTGCCGGCCCGCCCATCCACTCCCCTGCCACCTGCGCCCGCCCACTTGCTTGCTCGCCCGCCTGCCCGCCCGCCCGCTCTCCTGCCTTCCTCCCTCCTCGTGCTCAGCTGAATTTCTGTACTCATATACAGTTCAGGACCCCTTGCTTTGTGAATGGTGCTGCCCACAGTGGGCTGGATCACTTAAATTAGCTAAGACCGTCTCCAACAGACACACCCACAGGCTAACAAGATGTGGACAATCCATCACTGAGACTCGCTTCTCGGGTGATGCTGGATTGTATCAAGTTGACAGTTAAAGCTATCCATTATATATGGTTTCCTTCAGATTTAATTTTTTAAAAAGTTCTAAAATTAGATTATGGGCTAGGGAAATGGCTCAGTTGTCAAAGCTCTTGCCCAACACACTAAACAAAACCCTGGCTCAGTGGCACACATATGTGACTCCACCATTGGGGAGGTGCTGACAGACAGGTTCCTAAAGCTCACTGGCCAGACAATTCAGACAAACTGAGACCCTGTCTCAAAAGATGAAGTGATCAAGTAAAATACCCAGAGTTGACTAGGCCTACACACACACACGTATACGCACTCGTACACGCACACATACACACGTGCATACACCCACATGAACATACATACACCACACAAAAGTTTAGAAATTAAATAATTAATGCAATTAGATTGTTAAGATGTTTGCCCCATTCTGATTATACTAATCTGCTCTATTCGCTTGTATTACACAGTAATGTCCACTAGAGGGCGCAAACGGCAAATTAAAGAAGGCTTGAAACGTGACTAGGATCCTAAACCAAGTTTGCCAGCCTGTTTATGTGATGATGGTTCTTATACAGATACAGTGACATCATGGAGAAATAGCCATGCTGGCAGAGATTAAAGTCACGCACAGACCTACAGCAGTCTCACTCCGACCAGACTTGGTCTGGCTTCTAGGCTGCTGTTCTATGTCTGAATAATCCTAATGTCCCCCAAAGAATCCATATCCTAAGAGCTCGGTCTCAGGGACGTGTAATTGGGAGGTGAGGGGACTGTGAGAGGTGAGGTCTAGTAGGAGATCATTGGTCATTAAATGTGTGATCTTGCAGAAAATTGTTCTCCTCCCCCACTCACTCCTCTGTGTGTGTGTGTGTGTGTGTGTGTGTGTGTGTGTTCAATGCCAGTATTTTGATTCTACACACCCTTCACCAGATACCAACCAAATGACATCACCTGATCACACACTTGAACCCCCAGATCTGCTTAATTGTTCTTTTTTTTAAAAAAAAAAAGGAATTAGGTTTTTTTTAAATATTTTATTTATTTATTATGTATACAATATTCTGTCTGTGTGTCTGCTTGCAGGCCAGAAGAGGGCATCAGATCTCATTACAGATGGTTGTGAGCCACCATGTGGTTGCTGGGAATTGAACTCAGGAACTTTGGAAGAGGAGGCAATGCTCTTAACGGCTGAGCCATCTCTCCAGCCCTGCTTAATTGTTCTTTACAAAGTTAGCAGTCTCCCCAGCATTTTATTGCATCAACGCAAAACTAGCTAATCGACATATAAATTGTAAACAAAAAGACGAGCATCATGGTCCCCTGTTGTGGTACCATCCCTCAAGGATGCCAGTAGCCCTGGGTAACAGCTGGAACCTTGTATCCAGAGAATGGCATCAGTTCATCTTGACTAAAATTGACATAGACTTTTGATATAAGTACTTGTCGCCCCTGCTCCTAGTGCCTTTGCTGGCACCATTGGTCAAGAGTTCAAAGTCAGAGTCAAAAACAAGATGTGGTAAATGAGATATACGAACTGCAAATATTAAGTATTATCTTAACATTGATGCCCAAGGTACCTCTCTCCTGGCCCTAGTCCCACCCCTGCATGTTAATATATGATTCATCTCCTCAAAACCACACATGGCACTATGTTGAACCAAGGGACATTTGAGCAACTAAAGGAGAAAACTTTGAGCCTAAAGAAGAAAACACCAGGCACGTGGACCCACTGATCAAATCATATGCCACACCATGTGGTTCTGAGAGCAACGCTGAGGTCACCTATGCAAGCTGAGGGTCCAGGTATCCTCAAGCCAGGGACCACTTGAGTGGAAAGTCCTCAGTGAGTGAAACACTTGACTCAAGAACTGAAAGATAGAATCAGGCTTGGGTCCACTCAACATCCCTCAGAGGCCCATTGGGAACGTTTTGGCTTCCCACAAAAAGAAGATGGTGCTTACACTGGGGTACAAAGTAAGAGTTTCCCAGGCCCTGGACAAGATGGCTACCCCTGCTCTCCTGTTCTCATGCCAACAGACCATCACAGAAAGACATGGAAGCAACAAACCCTCGTCATCATGTGAGGGGAGGGTGACCGTCAGCATCACCGAGGGGATGCTTGTTGCTACAGGTTGAGGACCGTGGGGGGTGAGTTTACAACCTGCCGTCCCTGCCTATTTTTATTCCGGATTGAAATGTAAATGATAAAAATACAGCCACGGTGGCCTGCCGAGGAGGCTAGCCAAGACGCTGGCTAAAATGGAAAGCGTCCACAGCGGGCTACTTAGAGGAATGATGATCTCAGAGCCAGCTGCGGGAGTGGGAGCTGAGAGCCCACTGCAGCCATCTAACCTGGCAAACCTGTGACAGGGAGGAGTAATTCATCTCAGAAGACTCTAGGTTGTGTGAGCTGACAACGAAAGCCACCCAGGGTGCTCCCTCACTCAAACTCCAGAATGATGCCGTGGGAGCCTGATTTAAAGGTTCTCCTGGCTTTTCTGACCATCGTGAGCTTGGAAATCAGTGGTTTGGACCACTCTCTGGTAGTGAATGGGTTAGATCTGTATCCACACGATCCTTGTGCGATCACAAAACGAAATTTCAAGATCTCTCCCAGTATCGCAAGTCTAACATCCAGCTAATTACTCATTACAAACTAATAGCCACTTAATTTTAAAGCGCTTGATTTTCAATTAATCCTGGGATGACTATTCATTGCCAGAGGAATTGACTGTAGCCATTTGTGGAAGTGACACATTTTCTGAGTATCACACATGTTTTATTGATTTTACTTCATGAGATGCTGATGACTCGTTCTAATGTGTGTATGTCACTATATTAGTCAGAATAGACAAGGTGATGCTGTGGCAACAAGCTTCAGAATCTGCGATTCAGTACAGCAAGAGTCAGGAACAAAGCCATCTCTCCAGACTTGTCCTCCAGCTCAGCCCTCAGTTTAGGCTCACTACTGCAGGACACTCTCTAGAATCCGGTTGTATTATCCCACACAAGAAGAAGCCACTGAGGGCCAGTTCCGCTGTATTCTCGGAATGAGGTCCTAACTGCACACAGAAAGACCAGCAGTGGTACAATAGTTAATAAGTATAGGAATGGGAAGGTAGGAAAGAAAATATAACTACATGTTTGTGTGTTCATATATTTGTATACAATGGGTTTGGCTTGTTTCTTTTAAATCACTGAGGGTGCAAGTTGTTTTGCATGATTTAAATTCTTAATTTTACATTTAGCTTGCATCCTTATGGTAAACAAAGAAAATATAAAAACTCTCGATCTCACACCTGAAAGGTAGCCATATGTGTTCTTAAAGCTGGAGTCACTGTTTGCATTTATCTCGTGTGTTTGTTCTGCTCATCAGTGAGGATTTCATTCAGTCACTCTGGGCCTTCATTATTCCATCTCTGAAATAAAGGCATTTGAAGAAAATGCATCTAAGATGCCTTTCACCTGAGGATGTGCAAACACACAACCCTACGAAATCTATTCTCTCCTTCTCCTTTTCCCTCCACAACTGCACCCAGGACCATTAATACCTGGCAGAACAGATTTTGTGCCAGCCTCCCTATGTCTGCTTCCAAGGCCCAAGGCAGCTTGCAGTGCTCAGCCATCCTGACAGCGCCACTTAGAGTCCTCGTACACTGTGAGGTACAGGCGTCATGATAGCCCTAAGACTTGGGCCAAAAGAACAGAGTGCTCGGAATTCTAACTTTGGTTAGAAAACAACACTGAAGTCACTTTCCCCAGTATATTCTGAAGGCTTTAGGACATTTTTTATTTTATTATATGTATTCGTTTAATGTGATGTGTGTTCTTGTTTATATGTGTGTATGCATGTGCAACTCACGCGGGGTATGCAATATGTGTGTGTATCTCTGTCTCTCTCTCTCTCTCTCTCTCTCTCTGTGTGTGTGTGTGTGTGTGTGTGTGTGTGTGTGTGTGTGTGTGTTTGGTGCCCACAGAGGTCAGAAAAGGGTATCCGATACTCTAGATTCTGGAGTTACGTCCATGTGGGAGCTGGGAATCGAAGTCGGGTCCTCTGGAAGAGCAGCTCGCTCTTAACCACAGAACCATGGCCTCAGCCCTGGATCTTTTGCTTACAGCTGTGCACCCTTCTGCTTAGGACAGCTCCCAGAACATAGTTACAGACTCCGTATTTGCCATTTCAGTAAGAGAGTCTAACCTCAACTCCAACCCCCGTTTTAGAGCATGCAGTCGGGACTCACCATCTGCTTCTCTAGCAACAGAGAAACGATTACCTAATGAGATACTCCAGCCCACTGCTTCTCCCAGAAGGCAGGCCTACCTGGAGACAATGCTGTCCCAACTCTATTCAAACTGCTAACACAGCCATTAAGGGACCAAGAGATGAGAAGTCAAGACAGTAAACATCAGCTCTGCGGGAGGAAACGCAAGCTCCAACGACAGCCACCTCTAAGGTACAAACTGTGCTTTGCTTGACAAGGCATTTATGTCCGTGCTTAAAATCCTGCCTTGCAGATTAGGCGAGGACAAGATTTTCTGAATTCAGTGCTTAGTGTCTAAGGTTTTCAACACAGAAGCCAGCAGGGGCCGTATATGCTGCTTGATGCAGCACATCCTGCAGAAACTGAGGCTGATTCTGTGCTGGAATAAACCACCGACACATATTAAGGCTCTGTCATTACCTTTTTTGACAACATAGAGACTGTTCCATAATGTAGAACGGGACTTGGCAGCAGACGGTGTGTCCATAGAAATCCCTCCTTTACCACCGTCGGACAGCAGAGAGCCAAGGCATGCCTAAGACCTAAGTAAGAAGCATGGCTGTATGCCCAAAGGTAAGCCTGCTCACCATGAACCAGAGTCCTTCAAAAGTTGCCTAACGATGACATATTACTCCCTGTCTTAGACAGGGTTGCTGTTTGCTGTGATATGAAACGCCATAAATAAAGAAACTTGAGGAGGAAATGGTTTATTTGGCTCACACTTCCACATCCTGTTCATCATTGAAGGAAGTCAGGGCAAGAGCTCAAGCAGGGCAGGAACCTGGAGACAGGAGCCATCAGCTGTTAATGATTTGTTGACCCTGCTTCCTGGCTTGCTCACAGCCTGCTTTCTTAAAGAACCACCAGCCCGGGGATGGTACCACCCACAATGGGCTGGGTGCTCCCCCATCAATCACTGATTAAGGAAATGCTCTACAGCATTAGCTTATGAGGCAGTTTCTCAGTTGGGATTCCCTCCTTTCAGATGACCTCTAGCTCCTGTCAAGGTTGACGTGAAACTCTCCAGCACACTCTCTAACCCTCTGGCATTCTTCCTGTGAATGGTAAGGCTAGAAGAGACTGCAAAGGCATCAGGCAACACTCATCTGTTGCCTCTGAAATTGACACGGTCCCTCCTGAATGAAGGAAGCTTCTTGTAAGACTCAAGAAGCTGCATACAGGGCTCAGGAAATCCATGAAACTTACAAGCCTCAGGAAGCAGAGAAAGATGTAGGATCCACTCGGTCCCTCCCGAGATTTATAAGCAGCAAAGAGCTGTGGGGAAGAGACGTCCATGGAGCCGTATGAAATGATACAGGGGAGGTCTTTCTGTCGCCCATGCTCATTTAAGCTTCACCCACACTTCTGGGAGTAACCCCAACTTCCTTGGTTGACCAAGCTAGACTCGGGTGAAATTGCTTCTTTGGTCTGCCATCAACCCCTTATCTAAAGTAAAGAGAAGCTTGCTCACCTCTCCGCAGGAGAAATCACTCAGCACCTACTCTTCACCATTCTTCCCTTTGACTAGGCCCAGAAAAAAAAAACAAGTTATTTATCCTAAATCAAACGGTTGTGTGGGTCCTGAAGGATCAGAATAAACTCCATTTTGAGAAAGAACTCCATTTTAGACAGGACCTAACTGGGGGGCGGGGAGGGGGTGAATGCAGCCCAGCAAAATCATAAACATTCCCAAGAAACTGTCCCTTTAGACACTGATTAGCCACTGTTCTGTATTGAAATTCCCCTATACCCCAGCCAATGAATTCAAAAGTTGTATACCTTTACCCAATCCCAAAACGTCAAGGCTTGTGCTACCCTGCTTGCGGTTTCCCCCCCTTTAAAATCCTTTACCTTGAAGACTCGGTTTTTCTCCCCAACCTGTTGTGGTTGTCTGATGGATTGCAGTTCGAGTTAGCTAACTTGTAATCAATAAACCCCGGTGTGCTTGCATCAGATGCTGGCTCTGTGGTGGTCTCTGAGGGCCCCACGACACAGGCACAACAGCTCCAGAGAGTGTGGTGCTTTGGTCGGGATTCCCACACGGTCCCAGAAGTGCAAAGACTTGGTCCCCTGTTGGTGCCATCTGAGGAGGCTTCCACGGTGTGTGGCCTTGTTGGAGAAGGTAGGACAATGGGCGAGGGCTTTGGGAGTTTAAAGACTCACGCCATTCCTGATTCACTCCTCTCTGCTTCCTGCCTTGTAGTTCAAGGTGGGAAGCCTCCTTTTCTGCTCCAGACGGCATGTCTGCTCCTGATGCCTCCACTCCACCATCAGGAACTCTAAACCTCTGGGAACCATAAGTCCAAATAAACTCTCTCTTCTGGGGGTTGTCCTTGGTCATTGTGTTTCATGACAGCAAGGAAAAGTAGCTAACTCACGGAGTCTGACGTAAACCCAGCGGTTATTTCATTGAGCCTTTGACTGGATGTGGGAGGTAGGTGGCTTTAAAAAAAAAACAATTCATTAGGGCAAGCCAAATCCCAGCTCTTAGAAGCAGGAAAACCAGAAATGAAAAGGCAGACTTGGCTACATGAAACCCTGTCTTAGAAATAATAATCATAATTGTCGTAAGACAATCTAAACTCTTTGTGTCTAAAACGTTATAGAAAAGGTCATGCATTGTGATGTTTTTGCTTAAATATGAGAGAAGGGGAGGATGAAAGAGTGGAGGAAGAGTAGAAAAAAGAAGGAAGGGGGGGAGGCAGGAGGGAAGGGCAGTAAGTAAGTGACAGCGAGGGGATTAGGATTTGAATGAATATTCCCAGGGCCTGGTCTCCTGGCAGCCTCTGGGGCTGTTGGCCTTCCTAGCAACTGAAGCTATGCTGCATTGTTTAAATGCTCATTTTGTTCCAAATCAAAGATAAAGAATGAACTCCCAAGACAAAAGGCATTTTCCTCCTCACAGGGCTCAGATAAATCAGAACTCAAGGACAGGAGAGTCAAGGGTGAGCAATCCCTCAAAGCCATCTGCAGAACAATTAAGCATTGTCATAGCACGGCTGGCTTCTGAAGGGCAGGCTGGGAGAACCTCAAGCACCAGGAGTCAGACAGGCCCTGGGAAGCAGCACATGCGAGCATTTTACCTTGCCCTTGAAGCTTCAGTCCTGAGAGGGAAGAAAGGAGTCACGAGTCAAATGCTGGCAGATGCCAAGGGAAATGGAGGCAAGCTGAGGTGGGTAGATACAGATGTGTTACAGCAGACGGAACTTTCACCTCTTAAGAATAGCAACAGAGGAAACCAACTGATGGGTGATAAGTAACATCTGTCCTCAATAGTGAGGCTAAAAAATAAGGGCTTTGGTAAACTGGGCACATACTGTCTCTAAACACCCGCTCACTACCCAGTTTCCGTTTGGTCACCTGCCATAGATGGATGGGAAACATGACCGTTGCCAAAATTTCCCAGCGTTTGTAATGTGTACTGGGGACTGAGGCTGTATCTCAGTTGGTAGAGAGCTTGCCTACTATGCACAAAGCCCTCAGTTCATCCTCAGCACCACGCAAGTAGAAATGTTGGTGAACACCTTTAATCCCAGAACTCAGGGGTGGAGACAGGAGGACCAACGTCAAGGTATAGCTGTAGCGAGCTCAAGGCCAGCCTGTAATATAAAAGACTTGTCACCAGATACATAGAAAAAAATAGTTGCATAACATGTATGAGGGAGGGAGGGAGGGAGGGAGGGAGGAGGGAGGGAGGGAGGGAGGGAGAAGTAGGAAGAGTAAGAGCAGGAGAAGAGAAGAGAAGAGCAGAGAAGCTAAGAGAAAGAGCAGCTAATGCGACCGAGAAGATGAAGAGAGAGAAGAGAAAGAGAAGAGAGAATTGTAGGAGTTAAAATGCCCAGATTTTTTTTTTTTATGATGGCAACTAGTTAAGAATTCCCCTTCTGAGTCCTAGATCCAGCCCCTTGTTGCCATTTTCCCTCTGATTTAGGGCGATCGTGGTGAGGAAAGGCCTCTCCTGAAACCCCTGAGCTCCTGAGTTCTCACCCAGCTGCCCCTTACTTTATGAATCTCTTCTCTCCTCTCTCGTCTCCTCCTCCTCTCTCTCTCTCTCCTCTCTCACACACACCACACACACACACACACACACGCCGCACACCCACACACACGCGCGTGCACATGCACACACACACAGAAAAAAAATAACCACCACTTTGTCTACTTTGTTCTTCATCTAAAATGGGAGGAGGAGAAGGAGGAAAGGAAGGAGCCTACAGAATTTCATTAGACAGTCTGGCTTCTACGTCTGTACGGAAGGAAATTAGGAAAGCATCATGGGATAACTGTGATCTCTGTGTGTCCAGCAGATGACTGTATCCCCTCTGGACCAGCAAACTTGTCCACAGTGAGCACAGACTGTCGCCCATCCCTGGCAGCCTTCTCCCCAGCAGATGGCACCACCTCTAACCCAACTACCCAAGTTTCCAAGACTCTAGCCCTCATCCTAAACTCCTCCCTCCTCCTCTACCCTCATCTAACCACAAACCCTGTCTCTCCTTTTTCTTTTAGTTTTAGCTCTTTTCACTTTTTTCTGTCAAAGGAGCCCTTCCTTCTAGTCTAGACAGCCAGGGACTTCACCCGCATTACACCAGCCTCCCTCTCTCCCCTCTGTTGTTCTCAGTCCTCCTCAGTCCATCTTTCATAAGCCTCACCCGCGTTTCCCTTCATAAAACACATGTGCTTAGCTTTAAAAACCTGTGATTGTTGGAGGCCCTGGTCCACAGGAAGAAATACATGTCTGTGCTGTAAACCTGGACGCCAAAAGCTTATGAGCACGGAGGTCTTGAACGTGTGGGGAGAGTCCTCTGTTCTTGCTCCAGATGTAGTTGGGTTTTGATATGAAATCGGTAGTTCAACTGCCTTCTGGCTGCTTGTATTTATTCCCATAACAGGTGTAGCTTCCGGCCTTTGTGGGAGGAAACATCTTTCAGCCATGGCGCAGGTCAAAGCAGAGACTCCTAATTCCCTGAAAGTTAAACTAAGACATGCTGAGTTCTTTGCTACAAAGGAGACCTCTGTGCCACTCGCTTCAAAGCCCAGAAACATCCCAGGAAAGGAGTGGAAGGAGGGGTGGTGGAGATGCCTCACTCTGCGATGCACCAGAAAGCTGTGAGAGCAACAAAGAACAAGGAGTTGGGCTGTACCCTTCAAAGGCATGCCCCAAGTGACCACTTCAGCCAGCTAAGTCTCACTTCCTAATGGGACGTGAATGTGTAAGTCATGAGCCAAAGGAAAATGTTAAACCACAACACTCTTTACCCAAGACCCGGCGTGCATCAACGCTTAACCGGTGACTCTTCTTTCTGCCACTAAGGACTCAATGTCCCAGGAAGTCTGAAGTCTGGTTGTGGGTAGACCCCCACTGGCTTATGACAAGTCCACTTTAATAGTCCTATCAGGACTTTATGCAAGACCTTCTCTAAGAGAGCAACGTCAGGGGCCTTTTGTCTATCTTTCTTCCTGCTATGGCATTATCATAGTCTACCTTAAGGAAAAGAAACTAACTGGTTCACCAATGAGTCCCAGGCACTGTACTTTGCCTGGTCCCTAACAGCCAGCGCAGTGTTTGATGAATGAATGAGTAAACAAATGGATGAATGAATACAAGAATCATCCAAGGACTCTCTGCCAGCCACTTTCTAGCCGTGTCTGCTGTGAGCCCCCCTCTCGCTTTCTGCACCTGTCCTAACAGGTGGGTTGTGAGGAAAAATTAAACAAGAGCTGTAGACGTGTTTCAGGACCTGTAAAGTCTGCACCTAGACATTAGTCGCTACACATCTCTGTGCTTCAGTTTCCTGGCCTGGTTCCTACTCCACAGCCTTTAAGGAAGAGTTGAGTTAGCATATGCAATGTGCTTTAAATGGTACTTTACACTGCAAGTGTTATCAGAGAGGTGTGGAGTAACAACCGCTGAGCCTTACAACCCTTGGGGATGCTGAGTGGGTGAATGTTTGCTCCTTTTGGATGAGGTCTTGTGTATGATTCTAATAGGACTGTCAACTGGGGTGGGCCCTTTGCTACCCAGTGGAAGCCTACAACTTATTCTCCGGGAACTCTGAGTCTTGAGAAGCAGAAAGAAGGGTTGTTAGATGTTCATGCATCTAGGGTATTTTATTAACCCTGCAAATTCTGGAATTGCCCAACTTCCCACCTTTTCAAGCTAGCTTCTTCAGCCTCCCTCCTGCAGTGAGCTTCAAAGCCTTGCTGGACAACAGCCATTTCTTTGACCCGCTGCTAGGGACTCTGCACTTTTCAGACCCCCGAAGCCAGTCAAACCATAACACTGTGAGAGGTCATACAAGGAATTTCTCTTCCCTATACCTCAGTCTCCCCTGCAAAGTAGAGGACCCTGAGTAGGGTGCTTGTCACCAATCCTGGAGAATCAGCAGAGCCTCTAGAAGCCTTTTTTATAATCAAGCCTCACCCCAACCTCAAGTTGTCCAGGGGGTGGGGGACCCTCAGAATAAGACTTGGAGACACAGCTATTTGGGAATCTCTGGCCTGGATGGTCTCTGAGTACCCTTTCAAATCAGGAAGGCCTGGGAGCCATTGCATCTATGATGCTGCCGTCCTATAGAAACCTACAGTTTGGGTTCACATCCCATGATTTTCCACACCTGGGGATAACTTCATATGTTAATTATTTGTCTGTTGCTGTGGTAGAACACAATGGCCAGGCATTGACCTTGGCCAGACAAGACCTATTCTGGCTTACTCTTCCAGGGGCGGGTAAGAGTCCGTCATGTGGAGGGGGAGAGCAATGAAGAAATCTTGATGGAGGGAGCTATTATGGGGTTAGGGGGAAACCTGGAGCTAAGGAAACTCCCAGGAATCTACAAGGATGACCCCAGCTAAGACTCCTAGCAGTAGTGGAGAGGGTGCCTGAACTGGCCTTCCCCTGTAATCAGATTGGTGACTACCCTAATTATCATCGTAGACCCTTCACCCAGTAACTGACAGAAGCAAATGCAGAGATCCACAGTCAAGCACCAGGCCAAGCTCCAGGAGAATCAAAGAGAGGGAGGAAGGGTAATATGAGCAAGGGGAGAGGGGGGTCAAGATCATGACAGGGAATCCACAGAGCCAGCTGACCAGAGCTGCGTGGAAATTTATGGACTCTAGACCAATAACTAGAGAGCCTGCATGGGTACCAAACTAGGCATACGGAAGATAGTTTGTATAGTGTTGGAAGAAAGGGCCTGCTTGTTCTTCCAGGTCACCAAGCTTAGCTTAGCCCCAAAATAACACACAAAAACTGTATTAATTAAAACATTGCTTGGCCATAGCTCTAACTTCTTATTTGCTAACTCTTACAATCTTGATTAAGCCCATTTCTATTAATCTATGTATCGCCACATGGCTGTGGCTTACCGGCAAGATTCTAACCAGAGTCTGTCTGAGGCTTAATGTGCCAGGCTTGGTTGACTCCGCATGGGAGGCCTTACCCTTTCAGAGGAGTGAATGAGGGTGAATGGGGTGGAGCTGGCAGGGGAGGGAGTAAGTGGGGAAAGAGGAGGTGGGGGAACTGTGGTTGGTTTGTAAAATGAATAAAAATTTCAAAAAAAAAAAAAAAAAAGCTCCATCATGGTGGGAAGTCCTGGCAGCAGGAACAGGAATCTAAGAGATCATACCTCAACCACAAGCACCAAGCAAGAGCAAACTGGAAATCTTAAAGCCTGTTCCCAGTGACATACTTCCTCCAGCAAGGCTGGACCTCCTTACCCTCCCCAAGCAGTGCTACTGACTGGGGACAGGCATTCAAATGAGCCTGTGCGGACATTTTTTTTTCTCTATTCAAACCACCCCCTCCAGTGGCTTCCACACATTAGAATAAAATTCAAATACTTTCCAACATCCCTCCACATTCCAGCTCATGCATTCCTCTCCTCCCTCGTCTCTCCTTCATATTCCTGGTAGAAAGAGGTCTGCCCTTTGCTCTCGGAACACCACTTCCTCTTGCAGCTTGGATGGGCTCTCCTTAGAGACTCTGCTCTTGATACCTAGTGAGAACCGTGCCTCATCCAGCTCCAGTCCCATCCTCTCCACGGCCAGCCTCTTTTCTTTCTCTCCTCTGCACTTGACATAGTCTGAATTAGCCTGCTATTTGTTATTTAACCTGGTTCATTGGCCAGAACGTTACCATCCACTGGAACAGGTTAACCTGGCTGTTCTTTAATACACACCAGCCTGTGATTGGTAGGACCCTCAGAGTAGATCCACAATAAAGCATTTAGTAATTCCTACAGTTTGCAAGAACACCCCAAACAATAGACATAAGGCAAACAGCTTCAATTCTCACTTACCTGAGCAGGTTTTTATTTTTATTTTATATTTAACATTTTTGTTTTTAGACAGGGTCTCAAATAGCCCATGTTAGCCCAGAACCTGCTGTGTAGCCAATGCTGACCTTGATTCCCGTTGGCCCTGTCTCTAACTGCCAGGGTGCTAGGATTACCATGCCTGGCTGTGAGTAAGTATTTCTGATAACTTTCTGAGATCAGAAGCCAAATAACCTTTTAACCCTTCACTTTGACAGACTGGTGCCTGCCATTCCAAAAGCTCTCTCTGCCTAATCTGTAGGCACCAGGGCGGGAGATCATAGCAGACAACACCTCAATTATATACATGGTGATCTGTCCTCCGCTAAGGCTGCCCTATACATCACATGACCTGTCCTCCGCTAAGGCTGCCCTATACATCACATGACCTGTCCTCCGCTAAGGCTGCCCTATACATCACATGATCTGTCCTCCGCTAAGGCTGCCCTATACATCACATGACCTGTCCTCCGCTAAGGCTGCCCTATACATCACATGACCTGTCCTCCGCTAAGGCTGCCCTATACATCACATGACCTGTCCTCCGCTAAGGCTGCCCTATACATCACATGATCTGTCCTCCGCTAAGGCTGCCCTATACATCACATGATCTGTCCTCCGCTAAGGCTGCCCATCCTCTGAGAAAGCTTGAGACGACCTTACTCATGTTTCACCCTTCAGACTTGTGGCCAAGAAATACAGCTCCCGGAGGGATCTCCTATCCCTGGAAACCAATTGATTTCACAGTAAAAGCTGTGCTTTTTATTTGCTGTCTCCACTCTCACAGTTCCAGGGCCTAACCCCCAAATCCTTAAGGTTATTAGCATCAGGACATTTATGGCCCCTGAAAGGCTCACCTTTGTTGGTTTGATGTCTAGATAACACATACCTTTTATTGAGAGATCCCATCAAAATGACGTGAATTTCATTCGCCCATTTGCTTTGTGGGTGCTTTAAACAGTGGCCTACATGATAATGATGCTAAGGGCGCTGACTACAACAAACCCTCAGAAATCTGTCTTCAAAAGTTCCTGAAGCCCTGTTCTAGGCCTGAGAGCTGGAGCCCACCTCAAATCCTTTAGAGCAGGGAGGAATTAATTGGGAACAGGAAGGAGAAATAAACTAAAAAGGCAGTATACATTGGCAACCAGGTCTACCGGTCTATGTCTTCCCCAGTTGCCACTCAACGAAAGTTCATGAAGCACCTTGTGTATGTCAGACAATCAAACACCTAGAAATATATCAATGATACAACCAGATAAAGATGCCTGCCCGCGTGAATCTTACAATTTCAGTGAGAGAAGACAGGACATACAATCCTGACTTTATTGGGGGCTGGAGAGATAGTCAACAGTTAAGGGGTGTGTGCTGTTTTTACAGAGGACCTGAGAAGTTCCAAGCAACTCACAAGGCAACCCTAGTGGGATCCAATACCTCTGGCCTCCACAGGTAGGAAGGCACAGGTCTCATACCCATACACATACACATACACATGATTATAAATAATACAATTTACAAAATTTTAGTAGTAACTATTAAATAATTATCTAATTCGTAAATTTACTCATCTAGAACATATTATAGAATCTCATAAGAAATACATGATGTGTACTATTACACTACTTTTTATAAGCAAGTTTATGTAGTGTGTTAGAAGGTAAAATTAACCAACATAAAAGAAAAATATATAAGAATCAGAAGAGCCAAAGGGAGCAGGAAGGGCTCAATAGAGAGGCCAGTCACGGAGGGTCGCCTCACTGAGAAAGCGAGGCTTCAGCTACTCTAAGGAGATGAGTTGCAGCTACAACAAAGTGGCTACTCTCTCTTTTTAGCTTCCAACGTGATCACACACACCAAAATCAGAGCCTCATCACAGCAACCCTAGAGGTCCCTGAGGATGTACTCAAGGCCCTTTTCCCTTGGAGAAGCACAAGGTGGCCAAGAGCAAGCTCCCTGTACCAACATCTTTAAAACACTGGTTCTACCCCTTACAAGGTACATGGCTTTGTGGGTGGTGTTTGTTCCTCTGAGCCTCAGTGCCCTGCTTCGAACTGGAGATATTAATAGTACTACGTCACAGGGCTCTTTTCAGAATTCAGTGAGCTAAACACAGTGAATTCCTTTGCACACAGGAAGCAGCTCAATAAAATCACTAATTATTGAGCCTTGCTCTGGTCTCTCAACATTTTCTTTACATTTTCCTTCCTGGTTCTTTATCCTTATTGATATTTTTGGCATTGTTTATGGTTTCTGCTATCGTGTGTGGGTAAGGCCACCTCAGACCCTTTGTGGCTTGGGGTAGGTTATAAGTAAGTAGCAAATAAAAAAAATCTGGACAGGAGACATTTACAAAAAAAAGCAAAACATTTCATTACCAAAGGACGGAGCTGCAAGTGAGGCCAAAAGCAAGAGATATGATCCAGATTCCCAAGAGCTCATCAAAAAGCCACTAAAACGACATCCTGCTTTCTCTCTAACCGGGCTCTGCACCCTCTCCTTCCCTTCCTCCTCTCTCTTCTCTCTCTTCCCAAACCCTTCCTCCTCACTCAAGAGAGGGTAAGTGAGTCACACAAATGATGCACTAGCCCTCTAAATCCCCAGCTCCTAACAGCTTCAGCACATGGGCCTCGGAGAACTGCCCTTCTCCCCATCAGAAAAGAGAGAGGCAACAGATGAGGGCACTTTCTGTGCTGAGGAGGGTCAGGGAGGGAATGTTGACTCTGCCAACTGTCATGAATGACTGAGCTCTGTGGTGACATGAAAGTCCCTGAGCCCTCAGTGCCTCTGATTCCTGACTGGCAGTAACAGTACCTCCCACGGTGCTTGTGTAAATGAAAGTATAGAATTCAGGACAGCAACACATTATTTTCAAATCCTTCATGAATGTTGACTATATACCAAAGTAACCCGCAGAGGGCCATGAAAATTCAAAAGCCTTCGTAGGGGTGGCGTGTGGCAGACACGGTAGACAAGCCGTGTGAGATGTATCCGATTCTCGAGAGCGACCCCATCAAGAACAAAGGAGGGAGGAAAAGCATTTGAGCCGTGATTACTTTTTTATCTTTATTTTATTTTTAATTGTGTTTATGTTGGTGTGAGTGTATGGCATATGAGTGTATGTGCCTGGTGGAAGCCAGAAGACCGTATTGGATCGTCCTGGAGCTAGAGTTGAACTCAGATCCTTCGCAACGAGCACTGTGTGCTCCACTCTAGCCCCTGAGCCCCCTACTACTTTATAGAGGGGTCTTCACGGGTCTTCTTTGCTTCTCTCTTGAGACAGGCATCACTAGCCACAATGACAGCTGGGAATGGGCTCAGCACACAGCAAGTTCAGGAGGCAGCTCCCTGACCTCCCCCACTGGCCCACAGAAGATAAGAAGCAACCCCCCACCCCACCCCCTCCCACAGCTGCTGCCACCACAGCATGCCATGGGCAGCACAGAAACCCTGCAGGTCAGCCGGGTGCTCCTATGTGATTCCTGGGACTTGACTGACCTGCATGAGCCTCTTTCTCTTCACTCCATCAGCCACTGCCCCCCAGAGACTTTGCTCTCTACTCTGTGGGTGTGACTTTGGAACAAGCTTCATTTGAAGACCATGCCTCTCAAGCAGCATTAATTAATCAGCTACTTATTTTATCTGGTTCCTCCTGATTAATGGCATACCAAAAAATATCTACCACTCACCTAAGTAGCCACAAGGATTAAACACTGGGAACAAACAAGGCACTGCCGCATACAAGTAGGCACCCAACAGCTGCTAGTCACACTGATGATGCTGGGGGAAGCTGTAACAGACAGTCCACCACGGTGCTTGTACACTCAGGAGGGCAGCAAGTCCTTAAGCGCCCCACCCACACTCCCAGGCATCTGGGAAGTTTGTCCTGGAGTAGTGTCTGACACTGATTCCTTCTTCCCACCCCCACGGCCATGAAAGAAAATTCCTAGATGGTAGGCAGCTTGGTCTCTGTTCCCTCAAGGCCAAAAGAAAAAAGATCAATCAAGGCCCAGTGTATGGCCTTCTGATCAATATTCTTGACCTTCAGACACAGACTGATGGGCCTTTCTGTGTGGGAATCAGGGAGAACAAAGTCACTTCTTTCCTGAAAGTCTAAAGCAGACAGAAGGTAAAGGGGCTGAGTGTCCCGGAAGCACCACTTTAGCTATCCCTTGGATGAAACCGGAGCAGTTGTACACAGCCGAATAAAGGACCAATGCAACATTTCACGCAGATGGCCAGAGAGGGTCCAAGGAGGAGGTGATAAGTGATGTTGAAAATTGAGCAAAGCCAGGGTGGGGGGGTGCATTCCAGCTAAAGAACAGCATTGTCAATGGCCTGTTGTTTAGTGGCAGCCGCCAACCGCAGGGCAGGCAGTTTAAGTCGTTGGCATAAGGAACTGGAGAGCCTCCAGGTTACACAAAAATAAAGGGTTATAACTATTATAGGGAAATATGATGGAGCGGGCCTGCAATCCTAAATAGGATAATCACCAAAGGCGTCACTGAAGTAGCACATTAAACAGGTAAAAGGATGAAAGAAAGAACCATGTGGTTTTGTGGAGGAGAAAAAGACTAACAACTCAAAGATCCTGGTACCTGCGTGGCTGCCATCTTGGTTATGGTCACAAGATTGGGAGGAAGGAGTGAAGGGTAGGAAATGAAGTTAGACCATAAAAAGGACGCCTGCTCATGAAGGACCCTCCCAGGGCTATATAAGCTTATACCTTGAATGCAATGGGCAGCCACTGCGGGAGTTCCGACAAAGGACAGATGCAGCCTGGTACATGTTTCAAAGGATCGCTCTGACTGCTCTGTCGAGACCCAGCTGCAGGTGGCCAAGGATGACAGACTAGGAGGGAGGCTACTGCAGAAACTCAAGCTACAGAGAACGGTGACTGGACTGATTCTCTTCAGTAGCCGCATGCTGCCTCTTGCTTTCGCCATGTAAAATTACTGCGTGTGCAGTCCACTGCCTCCTACCGCATCCAGAGGCGTTCTCGAGATGTCAGGAACCAGCCCCGGATAAGGTAAGATTGGGAATATGTCGCACCAGGGCAGCCCTTGGAACCCTGATACCCACATGAAAGCAAAGCAGATGGTGCCTGCCCTGCTGCATAAGTCAGCAGGGCTAACCCTGGTGGAGAAAGGTGTCCACCCGCTCTTGCTCTACAAAGACAGAAAAGGAAGGAGTGGGAAGTCAGGCGCCTCCTCAGAGTTCCTAGAACAAGTCCTGAGCGCCCGGTTATGTGGTGTCTCAGCGGGTGCAGGTGCCGACATCCTGCAGGGAGCCCTATAGCACCCATCCCCGTGCACGGCACACCCCCATCCTAGCTCTGACCCTTTGTCTAGCTTGCCTCTACCCTCATCTATCTGTCTGTCCATCCCGCTCCAGATTCAATGTGCACAACCTAGTGGGGGGGTCCCTCTGGCGGTTGCCGTAGTCGCTCAGCCCCGACCCGGGGCTCCCGGGAGAAGAAAATCATGAATGAAACGGATGCGGTGCTCCCACTCCCCCGCCCTCAGTCCAGGCAACCTTGGCATGGGGGCGGCGCCTGTGGGGACATCCGCGCAGAGTTCCCTGCGGGTGAAGGGGCGCCGGAGATGGAATTCGAGGTTAAGGGTCAGTGGTGCGCCCCCTAGAGCCTTAGGCGATGCCGGAGCTCCCCACCCCCACCCCGCCAAGCGGGCGAGCCCTGCGCAATTCCCGGGGAGCGGCGCAAACTCGTCCGGGGCGGGGCGGAGCCCGGGCTGGGGGGTGCCAAGCAGACCCGGCAGCTGTGCCCGCGACTCCGCAGTCTAGGCGCATTTGTTGGGGCGATTGGGCAATGAACCCGCAAGAAGCGCGGGACTGAGGGCTCCGCGGACAGACCGACAGACGGACGCCCCCGCACACGCAGACGCACCGAGCGCCTCACGGCCCCTGTCACACACAGACAGGGACACACCAGACACGCACACTCGCGCGCGCACATCCTCCCGCCAGCCTGCCTGTCCGCTCGCCGGTGCCTGGAGCCCGTTCTGGCCGGTAAGTGCGGCGGCCTTGGTGGGTGCCTTTGTGTAAGAAGCCGGGAGGCACTGGTAAGGGGTCCCCTCTGGGGCGGTAACAAAACTGACACCTCCAACCCTTGGGACCCAGGAGCCCGCGCCCGCCCCGCCACGCCCCCCGTGGGGCGCCCGGAAGACTGGAAGTGGGGTCCCCAGGCAGGGAGGGAGTTTGGCCCTGGGGACCACGGAAGGAGCGGGCCGCCAACTCCCCGCGCTCTGCGCTCTTTGCGTGGTTCCAGGGAGGGATCCAGATAGTGGTCCAGGTCCGAGCCTCTGCGGCCCAACCTGGTGTGCAGCTCTAGGCTGTACGCCTCTCAGAGTCTGAACCCACAAGAGGGGAGATTGGAAATGGAACTAGCCTGCTAATTACCAAACTGTACCTTCCCCCGACTCCTTTAGCCATCCGCCACCCAGTTCCAAAATAGAATCTGGTTTATTCCCCTCCCCCCGACATATTGCTTTTTTTTTTTTTTTTTTTCCTGGAGGAGGCCCAGGCTCCTGCAAAGCTCAGGTCAGAATCCTCATTAAGGATGCAATTTAGAGAGAGGGGGTAGGATCTTAGTGCCCAAGGAACTCATTTGCCAGCTTCATTCTACAGACAGGGGAAACTGAGGTCCAACAGACGTGGCGTGCCAGGTCACCAGAGAGTAACAAAACCTGCATCAGAATCTGGGGTGCTTGGTTTTGTACTCATGCCCCCACAAAAATCAGACCCAATCCCTACAAAGCCCAGAGCCCAGACATTCACGTGAGTATGCCAGGTGAATCTTAGCAATGCTGGCCCTTCCCCCAACTGAAGCTGAAGGTTCCAGTCATTTCCTGCTATCCTTACTAGTTTGAAAAATTGGGAGTGGGTGCTTTAATTTGCTTCATTCCACCTCAAAGAGGGCCCTGTTTTGTAAGCACTCCATGGTTTGAAAGGTAATTGAGGAGAATGAAGCAGAAATTAGATTCCAGGGTGTTAGTCCCAGGCCTTCCAGAAGTCACTAAGCCCTGAGGGTCCTTCAGTTGAACTAGGTGATATGGTATTTCAGGCTCCATCTTCTTACCCAGCTTGAGCTGATTGTATGCCCTCCCCAGTCAGTCACTCTGCCCTCCTTAAGCATCCACCTCTTCTCAATCCAGCCAGGCCTTTGTGGAGGTCCTCAGGTCACCCTTGTTGCCTCCTCCTCCTTCTCGCCATTTATTAAGTGTGGCCTCTTGGTATCGCTGAGAAAACTTCTGGGGAGACTTGAGTTACAGCTACATTGAGCTCCCCAAGGACAGCTGGGTGTCCCCAGGCAGAGTAGGCTGTCTAGTGACCGAGGGTGCCCCCGTGAGGTGGGCCCAGGGAGTACAAGCACAACTGGATGGAGACAAGGTGAAGTTGGTCCGCCTTAGAGAATTCTGATGGATAGGAGAACCAAGTTCAGTCTCTAGGGGCATGAGGTTGTCTCAAGATGGAGCTTCCTTGAGTGAGGTGAACAGGCTAGCATGGAGCAGAGCTAAGGTGACCACAAAACAACTCAGGAGGCCACCATTGGCATGTAGTCTATGTGGATCCTCCTTACTTCATAAGAGTGATGGCCTGTAGGTTTGGGGTGTGCAGGAATCTGCACCCTGAGAGTGGGAGTCCCTGGTCCCACATCCAGCTCCTACAACACTGTGGCAGCTCCGAAGCTCCTTGTGACCTCTCTGCAAAGCTTGACTCCTTGAGAAAAATTCTCCAATATTTAGGATAGCTTTTGGGGCTGAACTATTTGTTGGGAAGAGCTGTGGGGGGGAGGGGAAAACACTTATTTATATAACTACTCTGGGCCTGGTTTCCTCTCCTTTTACTGTGTGAGGGAAAGTTTGCTGACTTAAAAGGATAATGCATACCGGCTACTGAGCAGAGTTCCCAGGACAGAGGGACAATTCAGGAACTGATCGATACTCACAACATTAGCACCTTAGTTGAGACCCTTTAAGGATGTGGGATTTTTAGATCTTCACAACCCTCCTCCCTAAATCTAGTCCCCTTCCTGCAGACCTATGCCTTGATTTCAGTGCTCAGCCCGCGTCCTGCTGCCTGTGTCCAACACCCTGCTGGAGCTGTTTTGCGGTTATCGGAGTGACTTAACAATTAGTCTTTACATGTTGTCTACAGGCTTTCCTTACTCCTGGTCACACTGTGTTCACTCTACACAGCATAACAGGGGAGCTGATGACACCATCAACTCCATTAAGCAGGTGGGGCAGTCAAGACTGCAGACCACAAAGGCTCCAGGGAACAAACAAAACAGAGAGCCCACTGAAAGAGTTTGGAAGGAGGCGGATTTCTTCTTCATGAGAACCAAGGTGGTTTCTGGAAGCTAGGGCACCTGAACTAGGTCTGAATGACTTCTATATTAAAGACAGGTGGGGGTGTTTCCAAGAGGTGGAAGAACCTGAGCAGAGGGCACACATAGTCAAGGATTTAGAATGTGATCAGGAAAAGAAAATCCATCCCTACTGAAGCAAAAGGTTAAGAACCAGTCATGACAAGGAAGTGTGGCGGACACAATGCTAGGGCCATGAGGGCTGCCTGTTGACAGGGAAGCTCAAACGGGAAAAGATGACATTGGCCTAGGTGAGAAATAACAAGGATCTGAACTGGTGGTGGTTTCAAGACAGATAGAAAGGGAATCTGATATAACGAGGCTGCATTGTCACCAAAAACCTGAAAGTGACCAGATGTAGGACACCTCAGCGAAGGGTAAGCCACAGTAAGGCCTTTGAGGTAGAATGGAGGAGACTTGAGAGGAGCAGGAGTGACTGACAGGAGCCTTGATGACTCCTGGTGCAAAGCTCAGCTTGCCAAGCACCTGATATCTGTCAAGAGCTAGCTCATGCATCCATCCATCCTCTGATACATAGAAGCATCCGTGATGTGCTGGCTTGTTGCAGGTTCCAGAATGTGTTGTTGCGAAAGATAAACTTCCTACATCAGCCCCACTAGGAGAGAAAGAAAATAAAACCTAAGCAAAGACAAAATACTTGAGGGGGTGAGCAGTGCTCTGGAGAAGGATAGAGCAGGGTTGAGGAGTACATGGGGGGTGAGGAGAAGACCTGAGAGAGCAGTACCTTCTACAAGAGGCTGCATGTGCAAGAGGCCTGGGATAAGAATAAATAGATATTTGTAAGGAACTCTGCATTGCTGTGAGAGCTAGGCAGGAAAAGTGTGCGAAAGGGGACAGGGCCCATCATGAGGCTGCTTATAGGTCTGAGAAATGAGACCTATAACACAGTGGTGTTAATGAGTCAAAGAGGACCCAAGTCCTATGTGTGTTCTAGTGCCCAGCAAACACAACCCTAGCGCTACCACAGTGGCTCACTAAATATAGCCAGTAGAAAGGATAATGTTGGGACCATGGCCATTTTATGTATCAGATTGCATATCTAGATGTAGATAAATCAATAATAGGTTGTTTCATAGTAAGGGATATAGTGAAACTTGTAGTACAGTCCACCATTCATAAAACTTAGAGGACTTGAATGCCTGTGTCAAAGACCCGTATCTGGGCAGCAAGACGGCTCAAGCCTGACATCCTAGTTTGATCCCTGGAGGCCCGAGTAAAGTGGAGAGGAATAACTCCCCAAAGTTGGCCTCCGATCTCGCTATATACAGGACTATGGTACTCATGCGCCCACACTCAAACATAGTAACCTTCATATCTCGTTCAGTCTGGCTGAATGTTGTAAACTCTGATAATGACTTAGACTAAGTAGAAAAACACACCTGAAATGACCGCAAAAACAATTATAACGGAAACATTTAAGGCCTTTTTCTTACGTCTGTTCATTTCGTACTTTATCCTGTTTAACTCCTGTGCCCTCCACCATTTTTCTCGCCGAGATTCTGAAGACACTAAATTCTTGCGCAAAGGCACAGGTTCGCAGGACATGGCATTATCGTCTCCAGTAAAATGGCAGATCCCTGAAAGGCAGAGAGAGCAACAGAACATAAAAATCATTTAGAGAAATGTGAATACTACAGGTACCTAGTTATTTAAATGAATCTGCAAGTGTCAAGGGCAAGACCTTAGAAGGTAGCTAGCCATATAGAGTTTTTTGTGCATTAATTAGTGCATTAAAACTAAACAAGGTGTGTATGGATATTTCTAATTATATGGGGCCCTAGGCCCAAAACAAAAGGTCAACCAGAAATTACCCAAGCACTCATATGGACTGGTACCACTGTAAGTGTGTATCAATGTTCGGACCCTAAACTTGACCAAGTGACTAGGGAGGTTTCTTCGGGTCTCCCAAACCTAGTTTCCCCACCTCTAGTAGCTTAGGGCTTGGGTTTCCAGGAGACTGCAACACTAAGCCCATCTTGCTTGTGCAGTTGATAGTGGTGCTGAGGACCCTGTGGCCCTCGGGTGATTTCCGGGTATGAAGCGGACAGGTAATGTGTTGGCCTACTGCCAACATGAACTGTTCCAGAGAAAGGAGACCAGCTATGAGGTGGCACCTTGTGGAGAACAAGTTGACAGGTGGCCTTGGTCTTAGAATCAAAGACTGTCTGAACCTCCTGGTCCAAACCCCATATGAATCTAGCAGATGCTTTGGCTCCGTATCCAGGAACAGGAAGAAAACATGGGACACAAAAGCTCCATCCTGGAGAAAATGGAGAGAGAAAGAGAGCTGTGTTCAAGGAGATGTAGGAGTGCTTGAGAGTGTATGCTTACGCCCCTGCTTTTAGTTCTTTGTGGTACATCTTTACCTACAGGTGAAATTGCTGGCTTATATAGTAATTCTGTGTTTAACTTTTTGAGAAGCTATGGGGTTCTTTTATTTAAAAGGGGGGGAATTTTTGTTTGCCTAGCATGAAGAAGACCTCCCATGGGTGTTTTAGGAACGAAGGGTGCAGGAAGAAGCCATTAATTTAAAACAAGTAAATTTTGTGTGAGCTATGCATGATCGTGGAGGTTAATAGAGAGGAAGAAAGAGTAACAGATTACAAATGGGTGCAGCCTCCATTTCCGAAGAATTATTGTGATCTGAAGGCAGCGTGGGTGGAAAAAGAATGCTCTCAAGAGAGACCACAGTGGGTGGAATTCATTCATGCATGCAGGTATTTACTGCATCGGGCATCGAGGTGGACATAGGAGCCTCGGCAATCAGCATGACCTGGAAGACCTTGCCCTTGAATCACTCCGCTCTAGTGGGGACCAGGAAAGTAATCTGGCAACAGTGATCCCTATCAAAGTGTGTCATGAGAATAAGACATGCAGACTTTCAGATAGACCTGGTGGTACCGGCTTGTAAACCTCACTGCTCAGGAGGCTGAGGCAAGATGATAGTGAGTTCAAGGCAGTCTGGGTAACATAGGGAGACTCTATTCAAAATTAAAAAGAAAAAGGTAGTTAAGCCAGAGATGTGGTTGAGTCAGCAGAGTGCTTGTCTGGCACACAAGAAGCCCTGGGTCCAGTTCTCAGCACTACATAACTGGGCGTGTAGTGCATGCAGTAATCCCAACTCTTGGGAAACAGAGGTAGGAGGATCTAAAGTTCTAGGTCATCCTTTAGCAACATAGTGAGTTCAGTGCCAGCCTGAGATACATGAGACCCTATAGTTACCCTATCTTTATTAAATATTGGTCACATATAATCTTAAGGTATATTTTACATTCAGCCAGATGCACAATGGTCTACTGAGTCTTCACAGTCCTGAGTGTTTGTATGCTTTAAGGATGCTCTTCGTGAGTTATATACATAGTATATAGCTGCTCTTATGTTTTTGCTTTTATGGAATCAGAAGTGTAAATTTCTTCCCAAGTCTAAAACAATAAAGAGATATCGATGTGAAAAGCTTCATTACCCTCCAGCCTTCAAAGACAATAGTTAGGCCCACTTCTATCATTGTGGGAGAGTCTTCTCTTTTCTAGAGCTTCCTGTAAATAGAGTCATGTCATGGGTGGTATTTTATATTAGAAAGTAGTTTTGGACACAAATGGGTCCAATGACATTGATTTGGGTATTGATTTCTAAATGCCAACTAGAATAGTACCGCCTGCCTTACACCCCCAGGGGGGAAATGGTCTTCAGGTTCTAATCAGTGTCTTGTCCTTCTGCCCAGCCTCCAGCCACACTGAATGGCCCCTCCTTACCCATTCGCCTCACCAAGCCATTATGTCCTGCTTCCTCCCACCCCAAACATCTTCCCTGCTCTCTAGGGGCCCCTTGCCTTTCAGCTCTCCTCTGAGCAGCCTCCCAGACTCCAGTCACACACCCTAGGCAGCCTCAGCCTTCACTTCACACATATCTGGCACCACTCTCTAGATTGCTAGCCCATAGAAAGCAGAGACTGGGACCAGCTACGTGTCTCTAGAATGAGCTACATAGAAGTGGATACATAATACTATGTTTCGTCTAAGATTCGTTCAGATATAAACAGATGAAGAGACCCAGAGTCAAACACCTGGAGGATCCAGGGGAATCCTGCAGAAGTGGGAGGTAAGAGGGATTATGGGAGCCAGAGGGGTTAAGGACACCACAGGAACACAGCCCACAGACTCAACTAAGCAGGGCTTATAGAGGATCACAAAGACTGAAGTGACAACCACAGCACTTGTATGGGTCTGAGCTAGGTTCTCTGCTTATATGTTTGTTGCTGGTTTTGTGGGACTCCTAACAGTAGGAATATGAGGTGTCTCAGGCTCTTTTGCCTGCTCGTGGGACCCTTTTCCTCCTAGTAGATTGCCTCATCCAGCCTTGATATGAGGGTTTGTGCCTGGTCTTCTTGTAACTTGTTATGCCATGTTTGGTTGATACCCCTGGGAAGCCTGCTCCTTTTTTGAAGGGAAACAGGAGAAATGGATCTGGGAGAGACAGGAGGTGCTGGGGGGGGGCGGTGTTGGGAAGAGTGTAGGGAAGGGAAACTGCAGTTGAGATGAAATATATGAGAAAGAATAAAAGAAAGAGGAAAAATAACAAGTATGCAAGTCAAGCCTACTTTAATCCCAGCCCTTGGAGGAGGCAGGAGCAGGAGGATCTCTATGAGTTCAAGGCCAGCCTGGTGTGCATAGCGAGTTCCAGGAGAGCCAAGGTTATACAGAGAAACTGAGTCTCAAAAAACAAAGCAAACAAAAAGTATGCAGCAGCCAAAGGGATGGCTCAATGGTTAAAACACTGGCTACACTTGCGGAGGATCTGGGTTGATTGCCAGCACCCACGTGGCAACTATAACATCTTCAGGGATCCAGCACCACCTTCTACCTTCCATGGGCACCAGACATGCGTGCAATGCACATGAATACACACAAGCAGAACATTCCTGCACAAAAAATAAAAATAAGCCTTTTATGTATATATGTGTGTGTGTGCACACATGCAACTAGAGATTATATATTATATTTTATATTTATATTATAGATTATATTACTATATTTGAATAGCATCTAAAAGGTCCTAGATTCAGTTATCAGGACCACAAAATAAACATAAAAACACAAATTTAAGAATAACAGTGGAGGGAAACAGTGAGATGACTCACTGAATAAAAGTGCTTGCAGACAAGGTTGACCTGAGTTCTATACCTGGAGGCCATTTGGCTCCAAAAGTTGTCTTCTGACCTCTGTAAGCATACCGTGGTGTGTGTGTGTGTGTGTGTGTGTGTGTGTGTGTGTGTGTGTGTGCGTGCACAGAAAAATAAATAAATGTATGTATGTATGTATGTAAAAAATTGTAAATAAGCTACAAATGTATCTCAGGCCATTCTCTGAAGTTACTAACAGGAACCTGGTGAAAAGAAGTCTAATTTCTGAGCACGGATGAGAATCACAGCCTAAGACTTATGGCCCAAGAAAAGCTCTGCAGCTCAGGAAGCCATAGGGAAGCAGAGACCAGTCAAGCAAAGTTGCCTGGAGGAGGTGAACTTCAGAGGTTTTCAAGAAGGAGCCTGTGTGGAGCCCTGGGTTATATAATCAGGATAATCTACAGAAAAAGCCTTAAAACATGATCTGTCCAGCTGTGCCGAATGCTGAGTCTCCAAAAGCCACCCTTCCCTCCTCTTTCTCTCCTTCTTGTTCCTTCCTTCCTTCATCTTCTCTCACATCTTTCCTTCCCATCTCCTTATAAACCTGAGCACACAGGGAAGGACTGAGGGCTTGTGGCGTTGCCTTTCCTCTCTTCTCTGCACCTTCTCCTACACTGGATGAAACCCAACCCTTGTTCCTTCTTTACCTGGACAACTCATAGAAGCCATAGTCATGGACAGAAGAGCCAGGGAATAGCTCTAGGGTGGGGTGTTACCAGGCCCCACACCGCCAGAACACTGGAGAAAGAGTTCAGTCAGAGCTCAGGTGGCATGCAGCAGCCTCCCAGGAGAGACCTCCTGGAGGAGGCACACACTGAGGTGGGCCTTAGAAGAGAGGGCTGGAGACCACAGCTTGGAGAGCTGGTCCAAACAGGAAGCATAGGAAACAGAGGCTGAGAAGCAGGAGAGAACATGGCTTGGGAAGGACCCATTTCTCATGGAAGATGACTTAGAGAATCCAATTATTTTACCTGCTCCTCCCCAGGTCTCTGGGTCTGACTGAGGGTCTGGAAACAGCCAGGGCTCTCCAGAGGAGAGAGGAGGAGTTTTGCTGGCAAGCCCTTCTCAGCCTGCAGATCTCTTCAGCTGCAAGGACCCCTAGTAGAGCCTGAGGCAATGGGAGGCTGACTTTTGTAGCTGATGGCAACCACAAAAAAACAAGAGGTCTGTCTGCCCTGCCTCAGAGGAAGACTGGAGGTGACCCTCTGAGCTGGGTCAATGGGAACAGCAGTGAGGGTGTCTACCTCAGAATTACTTAGCATTTCTGTGCGCGTGACTCGCTTCCTAGTCTTCACCACCACCCTGCAGCTCCCATTACATCTGCTGAGCCTCAGAGACATTAAAACATCAGAGCTCTAAAGGGAAAAGGTGGTAAGATATAGTATTTCAGCATGTAAATCCAATCCTTTTCCCAAAGAACTGTGCTTGATTTAAGGTGGATGACCACAGGATTGCCAGTGTGTCATGTTTGATTGAGATGTCTGTTGAAGGCCATCCAGGGACCCAGGAACATAGCTGTCTTGAGAACACAATAATAAAAGAATTCACTCTCCAGAGCCCAGGACCAGAAATCTCCATGTCTTCTGTATTGGCCAGAGTGACCTCCATGTCAGATGCTAAATCTCCCAAAATTTCTTTCAGCTTCTACAAATGGATGGTGGTGTCACCCGCTGCGGTGGTTTGAATGGAAATGTGTGCTCCATTTCTGGGTTGTAGTTAAGTACAGACACAGTCGAGCTGACAACAAGAATAGCCCCCACAGCACAGCGGCTGCATTTACACCAGGGGTATCAGCAAATGTTACAAAGCAGGGTCTTGTCACTGAAACCTGTTGCTGTGCTGGATTCAGAACTCACTTTGAATCTCCACAGAACTTGCATGGGAGGAAAAGGGGCTGCAGTCATTGGCGAACGCCCCCGAGCCTCACACATCAGAATAACAATTGGCATTCCCTCCTTTCACAAAGCAGCATGTATCTGTGCAGACCAATGTGATTACGACATTTCTATCGTATGTGTGCACGATGTATTCAATCATGTTCAGTCCCCCTACCATGCTCTTGTCCCCCTCCATCCTCCTGATGTTCCTCCTCTTCCCACTTAATCTTACTTCTATTTTTGAGCCGATTTTTGTTTGCTTGGCTTTTGGTTTTGTTGTTTTGTTTTGTTTATCCAGACAGGGTTTCTCTGTATAGTCTTGGCTGTTTTCAAACTCCCTCTGTAGACCAGGCTGGCCTCGAACTCAGAGATCCAACTGCCTCCGCCTCCCAAGTTCTGGGATTAAAGGTGTGCACCACCACTGCCTGGCTGCCTTTTTAATTTATTTATTTAAATCTATATCCTACCTATTAGAGAAAATGTGGTATTTATCTTTCTAAGTCTGGCTTCTTTTGTTTAATATGATAGTCTCTGGTTCTATCCTTCTTCTAGCAAATGACGCAAATTCATTCTTTGCAACCAAATAAAACTCCATAGTGTGCACACACCACCCTCTTTATCCATTCAGCTGCTGATGAACAGCTGGGCTGATTCCATACCTGAGTATCGTGCACAGTGCCATCATAACTTGAGTGTGCCAGTGTCCCCATCATCTGCTAGCTTAGATTTCTTTGGGAAAATACCTAGGGGTGGTATAGGCAAATCCTATGGAAGCTCTATTTTTAGCTTTTTGAGGAACCTTCATACTGATATCTATAGGGGCTGCACTAACCTAACATTCCCAACAACAGTATAAAAGAGTTGCTTTCCCAGCATCCTCTCCGGAATATGCTATTTGGTTTCCTGAGGATAGCCATTCTGATTAGAGTTTAGTGGAACCTCCAGCTATAATTTGCATTTCCCTGCTGGATAAAGATGTAGACATTTTTTTCTATTATTTGTTAGTCATTTATGCAATTACCTTTGAAAACTGTTCAAGAGCTGAAGTCTTTAGGAGCTTATAGAATCACATCCTGAACATTTAATGTACATCTCATATAAAAACCTTGTATAGAACCCAAAATTCACGTAAGCTTCAGACCAACCCTCTGCGTCTAAAGTGTGTAGCAGGTAAGGAAATGGGAACCTGGGAATTGGGCATCTTGACCAAATCAGGCAGGCAATTGGGAGCCCTAATTTGTAGAGAGATATCAGAGGCTCACATTTGCTTCTCTTGTGGTGGTTTTAAAGGCCACTTGTCAACACTCAAACTCTAGCTCATTTTGACTTATTTACTTTTTTAGAACTACTTTTTGAACAATTGCCTGAATAAAGATTTAAAAGGAACACCCGTATCTGAGACCACAAAAACCAAGTGGTTCAAATTGAACCTGGCTCCGGGGCTGAAACAGTTTAAAGCCTGGCTCTGCTGTTTGCCAGGTGTGCTCTTGAAAAGAATCCTCTCTCCCTCCCTGATTCTCCTCTCCCTCTCCTCTCCTCTCCCTCTCCCTCTCCCTCTCCCTCTCCCTCTCCCTCTCCCTCTCCCTCTCCCTCTGCCCCTCTCTCTCTCCTCTCCCTCTCTCTCTCTCCCTCTCCCTCTCCTCTTCCCTCCTCCCTCTCCCTCTTTCTCTCCTCCTCCCTCTCCTCTTCCCTCCTCCCCCTCCCTCTTCCTCTCCTCCTCCCTCTCCCTTGTCTCTCTCTTTTCAGGCACATGTGTAGAAGGAGGATGTTGTTTTCTCTCTGGGATTAGAATGAGAAAGGAGGTGATATGTTTGATGTGGGATCCAGCACACAGTAAACCCTAGTCAAAGGGAGGCCATGATGACCCCACCAGAGGGAAAGACCAGGAAAGTAGATACCAGGCTCTCTGGGGGAGTCAGCAGGCAGGAATTCTTGAAAAGGTGATATTTGAACAGGGGCTTTAATTTTTATTAGCATGAAATATGTCATTTTCATAAATAGATGTCATTTTATTTTATTCTTACCCCCCACGACCCTCCCTACCCCCATACACACACTTTGCTGGTCTGTTTCTTCCCCATAAACAGTCCCCCACTTCTCTTAAAGGGGAAATTCGTGCTTTCCAGGCAGACAGATAAAGGGACTTTTCCAGTAGAGAGGAAGGTGCATTTCCAAGGCTTCAGAGATGGGGTGAGAATCTAAGTAGAGGAAGCATCAGCACCCCCACGGGAGGTGTGATCACACCTTCACATTTGTCATTGCCTGTTTTCTCCTTGCTAATTAAACTGTGTACCTGGGGAGGGGGGAGCAGAATGGAATGTTTTCAGAATCAGAAAACACAGGTAGACCAGATGACCTTTGAACCCTCCAGCCCTTCAGTTGTCCTTAGAGTTCTTGCCTGACATGCCATTCCTAATCACATAGGTCCATCCAGCTGTGTGGATGGTCACACTGCCCAATGATGCCAGCTGGACTCAGATTCCACCAACAGGTGGCTCAGCTTGGTCCACTCTCCACACCTGGTCAGCAGCCTTTACCCAGCCTCTCTGGACCATGGCCTGAATTCCCTGATGTTGTGAGTGTCCTCTGTTGAGCCATTACCACTCTGCCGTGTTCTCTTTTAACCTTAACAGCTGCAAAGTTGAAACCTGGGGGATAGGCCCATTCATTAAATATCTTTTTTTGGGAGGGGGTGTTGTTGTTGTTTTACACCTTTAATTTCCATTACAGGCTATGAATATTCAGAGCATATCACCCTGTGACTAGAGCCAAGAATTAGTAGGTTCTGGCCTGTGAGTGCATCCGTCTATGCACGGGTGGAGAACGGTCACCATGATCACACACTCCTCACACTGCCTCCCAAGGTGGGCTTATGCTTCCTGGGAAACCGGTGCTCACATCCACCAATCCTTCTGCTTCCACAGAGGACTCCAGGGAACCTCCCTAGGGGTCAGGTGCAGGAATCTCTCTCTAGCGCCTTCATTGGCTAGCGCTGTGAACCCAGAAGAACGTACCTCCAAGCCTGAGTATCTTCATCTATAAAACAGGAATCATCCCATGCTTCCTCATCTCTCTGTGGGAAGGGCTTGCTTGCATGCTTCTTTTTTTTCCTTTTTTTTGGGGGGGGGTATTTATTTGTTTGTTTTTATATCCTCATCGAAGTTTCCCCTCCCTCCCTTCTTCCCAGTTTCTCAGCCCACCCTGTCCACTCCTCCTTCACTATTTCTCTTCAGATACAAACAGGTCTTCCTTGGATATCAGCCAGCCATGGCATGTCAAGTCACATCGAGACTAGGCACCTATTAAGACTGGATGAGACAATCTGGTAGAAGGAATGGGTCCTTAAAGGAGGCAACAGAGTCAGAGACAGCCCCTGCTCCCACTGTGAGTCTCACACGAAGACCAAGTTATACAACTGTAACATACGCAAAGAGCCTAGGTCAGACCCTGGTTGTCGGTTCAGTCTCTGTGTGCCCCTATGAGTCCAGGTTAGTTGGTTCTGTGGGTTTTCTTGTGGTGTCCTTGACCCCTCTGGCTCTTACAATTCTCTCTCCCACACTTCCTCAGGATTCCCCAAGTTCCACCTAATGTTTGGTTGTGGGTCTCTGCATCTGTTTCCATCAGTTGCTGAATGAAGCCTCTCTGATGACTACTGGGCTAGGCATCAATCTATGAGTATAGCAGAATACCATTAGGAATCATTTCATTGACTTTCTCTTCATTTGTGTTTGGCTCTATCCTAGGTTTCTGGGGTATCATCAAGGGTGAGCTCCCTCCCAGGGTATGGGAGCGCCCTCTCCAGCTGTGCCAGCCATGAGTTAGTCACTCCCACAGTTTCTGTGCCACCATTACCCCAGCACATCTTGTAGGCACGACGAATCGTAGGTCACAAGATTTGTGGCTGAGTTGCTATCCAGGTCCCTTCCCCGGAGGTCTTGCCTGGTTGTAGGAGATGACTGGTTCAGCCTCCATATCCCCTTAGATTCACCCTCATAGATTCACAGGAGTTTCCGCTGCTCCCAGTTTCTATCTCATCCCAGAGATGCTCCCCCCTCCAAGATTCCAGTTGTCTTCCCCGGTCCTCTCTCCCTCCATTCACCCCCCCAACCTGTGGAAGGGCTTTCTTACAGAGCATCCAGCGCCTGCTAGAATATGTCCTCTTCCTATCTCTGAATATGGTTTATACCCAGGGTTAGAACATGGGAGCAAAAAGTTTGGAATGGGGGTAATGGGGACAGATCTGTAACTGTATGATCTTCGGCAAGTTACTTTACTTGGCAGAATCTCTATTTTCTTTTCTAGAAAAGTAAAGTAATAGTGTATTCCTTCTAGGCCAAATGCCTCATGCCATGCTCAGGAAAGGGCCTGAAACTGTGCTATTGCCACCATTCCCTCTTAGGGCATGAAGAGTGGAAGAACAATACTGATTTTGCCTGCTTTCCTCCCCTCTCTGGGCAACTCCTCCTGATTTCCATCGTCATCAGCCATGAGAAACAGAGGATCTAGATTTTGAAGATCCAGGAGTGGCTCAGGGAAGGAGAGGCCAGTATCCCCAAATCCTGACCTGAGTCCCAGGGAGGCTATGGACCCTCACCCTAAAGATGGAATCAGGACAAGATGCCTTAGCCACATCCATGAGCCTCTGGTGTCTCTTCATGTTGCTTGCACAGTTGGCCCCTGCTTCCCAGTCCTTGCATGGTGGCCAAGGCCAGCAGAGAACCTCTGTGTGTCCGCTGTTCCTATCTAAGAAAGTAGGGGTTTGGGTGTCTCGCTGCAGCCCCCAAGCCTCAGATCACTGTGGAAGCAAGAAGATAGAGTTCAGCCTGAGCCACTGGACCAAGCCATAGACAACAGCAGACTTAACAGTACTCCCTCCATTGTCTCCATTGTCTCCAAGGATGGGCATAGTCCTTGGATATCTCATTTGTCCTGAAGCTACCCCAGGCAGCTAGTCAACATTCAGGGCTTTGAGCCCTTCAGAAGCATGCCCTGGCCCTTCCCATGAAATAGCATTGTCTACACAATTGCCTAAACCACTACTCTCGTTTCCCCCTCCATTATATCTTTGTTGGTCACCTACAGGGTTTCTGGGCATCTGCTATGTTACTAGGTTATGTGATAGCCCCTGGGGAACTAAAGAGTAAGCTAGAACTTAGGAGTCAGTGAGGCTTAGCAAGCAAGGGCACTTGCTACCAAGCCCGATGACCTGAGTTTGATACCTGAAACCCACATGGTGGCAGGAGAGAACACTCTCACAGTGCGCGTGCCGACATGCACACACAGGGTGGCAGGAGAGAACACTCTCACAGTGCGCGTGCCGACATGCACACACAGGGTGGCAGGAGAGAACACTCTCACAGTGCGCGTGCCAACATGCACACACAGGGTTGAGAGTGGCCATGCCACCTTTCTTGGCATGAAGGCAGCTCTCCACATCCTCACCACCCACGCCTCCTCCTTGTCCAGAAGATTCCATCTTGAGGGGCTCCACCTTCCTCAAGACACAAAACCATGAAGGACAGCTTCTCAGAGAACATGGCTTTGGAAATCTACAGCCAAATCTTCAAGGTTCCTAGGACATGTCTGTCTTATCTCTCTGGAAGCGAGCGTTAAGGAGAAGGAAAATGGGGAGGAAATCGGCACCAGTACGCATCTCAGCCCATCATCCTGTCCCACGCCTCCCTCCCTTTCCACGCTTGTCTTGTCAGGCTGGTGTTCTTTCCTTCATGAATATTCCCCGCTTGCTCTCAACTCCATGTGACCTCCTCTGCTTGGACACCACTCCCATTCCACAGTCACTCCCACTCATCCATCCATCTTATGACTCCTCTACCTTGTCTGGGGCCTTGATAGTACACAGGGAACCCTGAAAGTTTCCTATCAGACATTGACGTGGGCCTGGCTTCTTTCCTACCAGCATCCTGCAAGAGAGGCTTGTGTTTATTGTGTTTGCATGGTTTACACACAGTAGCTGTTTGAAGTAAATACACTTTAAAGAAATGGATGGGCCAGTCCTTATGTTAGACTCAAAAGAGAGAAAGCCAAGTTGCCGAGCCCCTTAGCTGAGCATGTCTGGCCCCTTCCATCATCCCTTCCTTGGGTCTCAGGCAGTCCCATGCTCCATAATGCCACCCAAAGAATGGGAGGAAAAGGAAGTTGTTCATCTGAGTACACCTCAGCCAGAGAACACTCAGGCCCCTTCTTCAGGATCCAGTGCACTCCCAAGTTTGTGGTCTGCTCAGACGAGGGCACAGATGGCTGGACGGTGGACAGATGGGCCAGGAGGGCAGGCAGCTTGCTGGGATGGAAATAGCATGAACTAGGCATTGGGAGTCCTGGGTGCAGAGCCTGTCTGTTCCCTGAGTTTGCTGCACACGTCATTCTGGGCTCTTTGGCTGGCAACAACCAAAACACTTAGTAACCCAGGCGGCAAAAATAATTATTAGAAGCCTTGGAACATGACACAGGCGTGGTGGGCTCCTTCCTGTGACAAGCGGCAGACAGATGAGAGGGTTGGTAGCCCCTAACAAGATTTCAGGATTTGGTGAGCTACCTGCAAACAATTGCTCCCACCCTGTGTGACCTGAGTTACTTCTCTGTGCCTGTTTCTCCAGCTGGATATTCTGAAGCTGGCCTCTTTCTCTTTACATAGACAGTTTGCTTTTTCCTGAGGGAAATTCCTGGCCCTGGCCCCAGATGGTACTTTTTCCTACCCGGATACCTTGGGAATGAAGTTTGAGGGAGCTAGGTGAGTGACACTGTTTTAATAAATAACTAAATAAAATAAACAGTAGACTTTAGGCTATGCAGACTTTATGACCAGATGCCACCTGCTGAATCCAATGCCCCTTCCTTCCATCTGTGCTGCTAACCTCCACCTCCCCTCTGCTTCAGACCTCCCAAGCCCATGCTGGCACTGGGAGGCCACGCAGCCAAGTGCAAGAAGGGCACCCCACCCAAGGGGCAGGGCTCATGACTTATGGTAGATGTTTTGCTCTAGTGCCTCTGCTGACGCTAAAGCCTCACCTGCCTTCCCATCCCTCTGCCCAGCCTATTTCCAGCTGGTGCCCCAAGTGCAGCACTTGTACTGCCCAAGTCCTTACTCTGGCGACCAATCACCTACTAGAAACATCCTTTTAGAAGTAGCTCACGCCTTCTTTTTGGAGGACACTTCCTCCTCCCACAGACTTGGGGGGGGGGGACTCTACCCCATATACAGAAATCAGTTAAAGGAGATGCCAGAGCACAATTACGTTAGCACCTCCACCTCTTCAGTCAGATGAGAAGGGCCTTGGCTAGCTCGGCCGGGACTGCCATAGCCTTGCTCACAGGAGTGCTTGGCAGTCGCAAGTTGAAGGCACCCATCATCTCTGAGGCTCTGTGCATCTCAGAGCAGCAGTGGGAAGCCATTGAGTGAGTTGCTGCTGTTGACACAGGAGACATTAGCCAATGTTTCCCAGGTGATAGGGATGGAGGAGGAGAGGGTTGCCCACAGCAATCCATTCCAAGCTGCTATTTCGGCTCCTGGTGGGCAAAGAGAAAGGCAATACCGAGAGACAGGGCTTCTCTTGTGCTGTGTGAATGGACCGTTTTCTCTCTCTCTCTCTCTCTCTCTCTCTCTCTCTCTCTCTCTCTCTCTCTCTCTCTCCCTCCCTCCCTCCCTCCCTCCCTCTGTCTCTCTCTCTCTCTCTCTCTCTCTCTCTCTCTCTCTCTCTCTCTCTCTCTCACACACACACACACACACACACACCTGACACAGCCTAGACACACAGCTCTGAGAAGGAGTAGGGTAAGGGCTGAAGTCCACCACAGGGCACAACCTTATCGTGCTCCATTTTCCTCCACGGTATTGAGGTGCTACTCTCTGTGCTCTTCTGATTATGAAATTAGTCATTTTCTAGGAAGCTTATTTATAGCGCCAGTGCATACACGCAGTTCTGAGCTATTCTGCACGTGGCTGGGGTGTGAAAGCAGGTGTGAGTCATATGTGGGTCTCCTTCCAGATGCCTCGGTTACTCTTCTGCCCCATCGTGGGCCACTGTCTTGGGGTATTCTCCATCTAGGGGTACTCTTATAGTAAAACAAGCTCAGGACTGGGAGTGTTCTCAAACCCAATCCCTATGGCCCCCACTTTTGCATTCACCCTGCTTCAGTGCCCTCCTCTGAAATGAAAGGTTTTCGAGACCCATGGTTCCCTGACAGCTGTTGAGGGCAGTTCCAGGTGGCTTAACAAAGGCCCACCCATAAAGTGGCTCATATGGTGGCTGCTTATGGTAGCTGATGTTTTCTGAAGCACACTGCAGTGCCACTATCTTTTTCTACAGTTCTTTGTCTATTGAACCTCCTCCTAAGAGCCAGGCACTGAGCTGGACTTTGAAGATGCAAGCTAAGTAAAAGGAAAGGTCATTGCCCTTTGCAGCCTATACCCTAACGGCTGGCAATGATGTTCATCCAGCAAGCATCAATTAAAATGGACTTCCTAACTGTGCCGAGCGCTGAATAAAAAAAAATCCCAGCAAGTAGAGATGAATACACAGCCCAGGCCGAGCAATGTGAGTGCAGAGGTGTGTGCAGGAAGGAGCCCATCCAAAACGCCCCGAGTAGCGGTCAAGGGCAGGAAGGACAGAAGGCAATGCTGAAGGAGAAATAATCTAGTTAGCTGCATTTCAGGATGTTTGTCTTTGGTCTCAGTGAAACGGGATGCCATGGGAGTATTTTTCCGAGGGAGGTTAAGTGGTGAATCTGAAGAGCTGGTGCTAGCTCAAGGCAATCCCATCCTGTGTGCACTCACAGCCATGTAAGTGATTGACTTTGGTACTATGTTGGGGAGTGCTGTGAGGGTCAGCCTGAATGGATGCCCAAGACCATTAGGTAAAGACCACACTTGCAAGCAGGGATGCCTTGAAGGAAGTGTCCTTCTGTCTCTGAGTCATCTGGTCTCTAGACTCAGGATTCTCAGAGATGCCCACTCAGTTAGAGTGGGGAGGGGGGAATAAAATGAGACAATGCAAGTTGAGAGTGGGAAGAGTCAGCCCTGTCCTGGCCTGTTTGCCCTTATTATAGAATTCTGTAATGTTTCTAAAAGAGGCTGTAGGATGGATGAGAGGCCACACTGCAGGGCTGGTGGGCAGAGAGGCTGCTGACCTTTGAGACTGCTTAGAGCCTGTGCTAGTGAGTCTGTGCTGAAGGTTATTCAGCTGCCAGTTCTACTGGTTAAACTAAGATGTGGGAACCTAGTGAAAACCCCGGCTACCTCACAGTCTTAACGGATGTGCTCTCCATCAAGACAGCCAGCACAGGGGGCTGGAGAGATGGCTCAGTGGTTAAGAGCATTGCCTGCTCTTCCAAAGGTCCTGAGTTCAATTCCCAGCAACCACATGGTGGCTCACAACCATCTGTAATGAGGTCTGGTGCCCTCTTCTAGCCTTCAGGCATACATGCAGAAAGAATATTGTATAAATAAATAAATCTTTTTAAAAAGGAGAGAGAGAGAGAGAGAGAGAGAGAGAGAGAGAGAGAGAGAGAGAGAGAGAGAGAGAGAGAGAGAGAGAGAGAGCGCATAGAAAAGGCTAAGGAGCTCTTAAGCTACAGTCCTCTGCAATTCTTCTCTCGGGGCATGGCCACATCCATGACTCAACCACAGAAGCACAGATCCCAGACTCCCAGAATGCATAGTAAACATGAAGGATGATTCTCTGATACACACAGCCTGACTTGTGTGTCCAGCCCTGATCCAGCCCACAACTGCCAAGAGTCAGGCATGAAATGGAGCCAGAAACATTGGGGGCACACACCTGCATTGCCAGAGCAGGGGATTCTGTAAGTATCATGGTGTTCTGCCCTCCAGATTTGCTGAGTCTGAAGACACTTTCTGTAATCTAATTGATTTCCAGCAAGCTTTTTCCAGATCACTGTGTGAAGAAAGAAAATTAGACCCTAGGGCAGTCTATTGGGTACCCTGGTGGGCTAGAAATAGGGTTTTCTGGGGGCTGGATAGATGGCTGGACAGAGCCAGCACTTGTTCTTGCAGAGAACCAGGCTTCAATTCTCAGCACCCACATAGTGACTCATGGAACTTCCTCTCTTTATGCACACCATGGCACAAACATGCACATATATACATCATTATTATCATCACTGTCATCATCACCACTAACAAAGGAATTAGGCATGGAATAGCACAGTAAAAGCATTTAGTTTAGAGTTCTCCGGTGTAACTTCAAACCCAGCTTCATATGATGAGACCTTGGACAAGTCCCATAAACCTCCTAAGCCTTGTTTGATGAGATCATGGTGAGGACTCTGTTTTCAGAGTCTCTAAAAGGCGAGCCAGTCTGGTAGTGGCGGCGGTGGTGGCAATGGTGGTGGCGGTGGCGGTGGCGGTGAGGATGACATATATGGAAGACACCTACAAAACCCTGCCTCTCCTCTGCAGCTTCTTGTCCCCTTTAGTCCCCTGATGAGGTGGAGATAATCAAAAGAATACTGAGGGAGACAGCTTTTCGTCTTTGCTGGAGGCTGAGACTCTTGATCCTGGACCACCAGTATCCTCTGACAACAATTTCTCTCCCACTGCAGGAGTGAGTGAGAGAACCAGGCTGCTGATGACTCCACGGGAGGGGCCCTGGACATGTGCTGTGGTGAGAGGCTGTCGGGTGAGTCTCAGCACTCCTGTGACCCAGGAACTCAGACGGGAGAAAGAGGGTACCAGCTGACACAGAATTGCAAGTCTGGTTGCCTGTGAAGTTGCTGTTCTGAGGTCTCCGTAGTTGGGGATTTGTTTCTCAAACCCTCAGTGTCTTTCTGTCCTAGGGTCATTTAGGGAAGATCTGTCTCCTCTGAGAGTAAGAACAGACATCTTAAGGTGTGTGCAGAGGTAGAGAGGAAGAAGAAAGTTGGCAAGGGAGCTTAGCATGGAGAGAGAGCCGCTGACCAGTAATGTGTCAGTGCAGGCCTCAGGAGCAATGGAAGAAATCTAAACCAGGTGATAGGGTCTGAGCTGAGGGTGGCTAAACAGCCTGTCAGTCCTGCAGAGAAGCCTGGCTGGGAGTCAGAACGTGAAGCTGGAGTCCAGGTGCCCACAGATGTGGGAGTCTGCCTGCCTGAACCCCTGCCATGGCTGTCACCATGGACACGGCCAGGGCAGTATGCCAATAGAGTGGCAGCATGGCCCACCAGTTGGAGACCATATTCCTGGTCAAAATAAATGGCATTAAAAGGAATAGAGTGGAAAAGACAGTGAAAGGGGTTTTATTTTCTTTTTATATGTTTTAATTATTTTCCTTATAACAAGCGTCTGTTGTGGCAATCTTACAAAATAAAGGCAAGCGAAACATTTGGAAATTTGCCATACCTTTGTATGCCTACATTTTCATATCCTCCACCCAAATGTTTGTTTGAGAAAATAGCCTTTTGAATTCTAACTTGGAAGCCTCAAACTTGTGGCGTCTGAGAAACCTCGCGATCATGCTAGGTAAGAAGCTTAAAAATGCAGTCTCCGTGTGACATTTAAGGTTGACATTGAAAACAAATAGATGCGACTCGGAAGCAGTGGCTTCAAAATAAGCAATTACAGGATCCACTGCCCCACCCTTCCCATCTCCCTGGCTCCTCCAGCAGCCTGAGCCCTTGGCGCAGTTCCCCCTCATCCAGCAGGGGCACCATTGCACACCATGAGCCCCTGTTTTTGCTGGTGGGGAATGGATGCTGTGCATAGGAGGCATCCTGGCAAGGACCAGAGGAGCTAGTTGGAAAGAAAGAATTCTCCGAAGGTTATGAAAGCTGGGTGTCTGGAGGGCCACTGTATGCTGGGGGACAGCAGATCTGTTCTGCATATTTTAGGAGTATGACGTAAGCCCAACACAGAGACATAAAGAAGATCTGGGCCCACGAGATGAAGAACTTACTTTCTGACTCTCACAATGGTCCAGTCATAGAGCTGATGATTCCAGAGGAGGGAAATGAGTGCTCCATCACTGGAGGCATTCAACCATTGGAAGGCAAGCAATGGAGAGGAAATTTCCCCAGTGGGTGGGAGGTCTCAGTGACGTCAAAGTTCCTTTCAACTATTAAACACTTCTGTGATTCAGATATGAGTCATAGGATTCAGAGATGACTCTCCAACCAGAGATGGCCCCCACTGGCTAGAAAATATCCACAGAAAGTAGGATATAATGTATAGGAACCCAGGGAGGAGCATGTTGGGGAGAAAAGAGCATGGGACTTGGCATTTGAGTCTGACTGCTATTTCCAGCCTCTGTGTTTAGGGGCGAGTCATTTAACCTTGCTGGACCTGCCACCAGCCCATCATCTGAAAATGGAAATAACAGCAACATGAATATGAATATGATCTTCACAAGAAGAAATGTAACGACTCATTTATTGACCAAGTCCATTTATTGAGTGCCTACCGTGTCTCAGATACTGTATTGGGTGCTGGGGATATGGAGGGAGATGAAACACAGTCCCTGCCTTAATGAAGGTTCACAGATAAGCTCTGTGCTGAGCCAGTTCTGGAAAATGGGACAAAGCCACAGCAGAGAGGTTACAGTAAGAAGCACGATGTATTTAATTCTATCTCCTCCCCTAGAGCCGGCAAACAATGTCGAATGGAAGAGGAGATTAGTCATCTCCATTGAAGCTGGCACTTTGCCTGCCTTATGCAATACTCAGGAAGTTGGTATCATTTACTGCCCCCATCTTACAGATGACAGGACCAAGGCCCAGGGAAGTTGGGCTTCCTTCCCTAATTCCCTTAGCTAGATGATGTTTGGCAAGGGAAGGCCCAGTCAGCCATTCCTGAGCCTGTGTCCTCACCACTACCCTGTTCTTACCTCCATCATTTCTGGAGAGTCATTGTTGTTTGCAGAGGGGAAAAGAGTGAAGGGTGTTTGTTCCCAGAGAGGAGTCAGGCAGTGTCACTGTGCCTGTCTCCTTCTATGTCCTACTTCTTCTAGAAAGCCCTGTCTGCCAAGGGCCAGGAAAGTATATGCCTGCTAGATACCCGTGCTGCCAGGCAGATATGGTATTGTAATAATTATTCATCTTTTTATAACCATGAGCTCTTTAAGGCAAGCCCCTGTCTGTCTCACTCCTGTGTCCTCCTTGCCCACCATTTATTGAGCCATGTCTTCGTTTATTCCCCATTAATTGAGCACCTGCATGTGCCTGGCACTGCAGTAGATTCAGGAGCTCCAATAGAAACCAAACTGAGAGAGTGCCTACCCCACAGGACTGTTTTATATATTAAGAGTGGGTTTCAAGCCTGGAGAGATGGCTCACCTTGTAAAAGCACAGAGGGTCCAGGTTCAATTCTCAGCACCCATAAATTATCTATAACTCCGGTTGCTCCATGAATATTGCATGCATGTAGTGCATAAACTTATATGCAAACAAGCATCCATGCATATTAAATAAATTAATTTAAAGAAAAAAAGTAGGGCCCCAGGTCTTAGACCTGACTCAGTCACTAATCAGTGAGATGCTCATTTCCCCTCCCTGGACCCGCTATCTACAAAGTGTCATGATTAATCTTCAGTGCCATACAGAATTTTTGGATGGCTCAGTGAATTAATAGAGAGATGAGAGACTAGCCTGACACACAGTGGTGCTATGTAATTGTTCACTGGAAAGGGAAGACAGGCAACAGACAAGGAGAGGGGGCGTCATGTGGCAAACAGTGGGAAAGACTATAGAAAAAGATGAAAACTAAGCCGAGGGACGTGGGGAAGGACTGAAAGGCACTTTAGCATTGTGACTGTGTGGACCTGAGCCCAGTGTGGAGCAGATCGCCACAAAGGCTGGTCATCCAGATCTGCTGACCTAAATGGAAACCTGGACATAAAACAAATGGATGTATAGAGGCCAAGAGCACTGGGGTGCTGGGCCCCTAGAAGAGCCCATGGACACTGTGAGCAATTGCATAATGATAATAATGGTATAAGAATACAGCCCTCAGTAGTTTCTCTCCCTCCCTGCTGCCTTCCCTGCTGGGCAAGACACAGGCAGAGCGAGGGCCAGCCATGCCAGGATGACTCATTCATTCCCACACAAACTTCAGAGTAGCGTGACATGGCTAACACTCAGAGCCTCGGTCACCCAGACCCGAGCTAGCATCAGCCAGGTCATATAGACCTCTTAGATAATACTTCCTGAAGTGGAGATGTCTTTAGACATCGCCAGCAACCCAGGAAGCCCACAGCTGCCTTCAAAGTGGGTAGGCTGCTCACACCCTCCAGGGTACTCCCACGTTTGCTCACACACTTGTGTTTGTTCTCATTTGACACAGCCGCATGCTCACGTACACACATGCACATGCCCACACAGTCACCCAAGCACGTGGCCTGCCTCCGGCTCACAGGGCCCTGTGGGGGTGGACACGCACCTTCAGAGGACACACACCTGCATATCTTCTTCCTCTTGCATGTTCAGCTCGCTCGGCTCTGCAGCTCCACCAGCCTTCACGCACCATACAAGCTCCCTGGCAACTAAAAGACACACTAGCTCTCTTACTCTCTTTAGGTCTCCCCTGGGACTGCACCCTGATCTCATGCACATGCACAGATCAGAAAACACACTCCTTCCTTCTGCATCCCATGCCCTTTCCTTGGCACTTAGTCCCTCTTGGTTTTGGAAACCAGCGGTAGGCACTTGGCGTAGACCTGGCTGCCTTCACTCCATGCATGCACAGACTTCTTTCCTTTCCCCTCGTGCACACGTTCCTTTGCACGCAGTCACTTTATTCTCTTCCACTCCTCTTGCATGCTCACTTTACTTGCTTTGCAGTCATCCAAACACATGAGTACATTCAAACCCACACCCCCTGCTCTTTAGTGTGTAGGTGTTCACATATGCATGAAAGCAAACAATGCTGTGGATGCTGGGGCCTCTGTTCCTTTCCCCAGCTAGCATTGGTATGGGCCTAGCCTCAAATCCAATAGCTTCCTTGGAGTACATGGGAGGTAGAGGATATCAGGGCCAGTGATGACCAGGTTGTGCAATAGAGTGACATCATTAAGTCTTGCTTTCAGTGTCTCTAATGAGCAGACTTATGGGCAGGTTGCCTCCTAAGATTTGTAGGAACTGAGGCCAGTTCCACAGTGTGCTGTGGGATAATGATCTTGTACACTATAAAGATTTGTCATTCATATTGGTTTAATAGATGTTGATTGGCCAGTAGCCCGGCAGGAAGTATAGGTGGGGCAACCAGACTAAGAGAATTGTGAGAAGAGGAAAGGCAGAGAGTCAGTCGCAAGTCAGACACAGAGGAAGCAAGATGAGAATGCCTTACTGAGAAAAGGTACCAAGCCACATGGCTAAACATAGATGAGCATTATGGATGAATTTAAGTTGTAGGAGCTAGTTAGCAGTAAACCATAGAAATAGGCCAAACAGTTTATAATTAATATAAGCCTCTGTTTATTTATGATTGAATGGTTGTGGGACTGGGTGGGACAGAAACTTCTAACTACACAAGTGAGGCCTCTAGTGATATACCACCTCCAGTTGAACCTGGTACTGCAAGGACCCTTGTGTGTGTACATGTGGGTACATCACTCTGTATAAGCAATCATGGTCCACAGTTCACCCCAATCAGTATGTAGCCTAAGAAAGAAGCTCCTGAAGGAAAAACCTTGCAAGCATCAGGCTATGATGAGAGCAAATTCTGAAGTCCTCATTATTAGAGTACCGCTTGAGAAGAGGACATGAACACTAGGTAGGTGCATGGGTACCTCTCCTGGGCATTGTGAATTATTGCCCTATAAGAATGGCATGGCCAAATGAGAGGAAATTCAAGCCCCATGTCTAAGAACGCCATTGCTCTTGAGACCTGGGTACTCCAGAGGCCCACTATATATGACTAGAGTCATGATAGTCCTGGATACCCTGAGGTTAAGTGTGTGACATTCACCTGAGTTCATACAAGGTTTCAAGTATACACTGAAGGCCTAAAACTGCTCCTTTTGGTAAGAACAGAGATGACTTCTTGGGCTAATGGCTATGAACCCTACTTCCATCTTTAATCTTGGTATCTTGAAGGTGGGCCCCAGTCCAGCTCTAAATACAGTGCTCTGTGTGTCTTCTCACCAGTGTTCAGTGGGTTCTCCCGAGCCAGGGATGAGGACTCAGTGTCAATAAAAAGCAATTGCTTGGGCTGGAGAGATGGCTCAGTGGTTAAGAGCATTGCCTGCGCTTCCAAAGGTCCTGAGTTCAATTCCCAGCAACATGGTAGCTCACAACCATCTGTAATGAGGTCTGGTGCCCTCTTCTGGCCTGCAGGCATACACGCAGTCAGAATATTATATACATAATAAATAAATAAATTTTTTTAAAAAAAAAAGCAATTGCTTATCCTGGGTGCTACTTTATGGAGTAAAGGAGGTGGAGGCCTGTATTTACGAAGGCATGATTATCCTCACCTCCAGTAACCCCGCCTGACCAGCAGAAGGGCCATAGCTTTTGCTGCATCCCCATCGTGCCTCTTAAGAGACATTGTGCTAGAAGCTGATGGACTGTTGAAAATGCCCTTTGATCAAGTCAAATTTATGGAGCATCCACTCAATCCCAGCATGTCCCAGATTAGTGGTATAGTGCTAAGCAGAGCAGATGTATACTCCTCTCCTCTCAGAGAACACAGGGAACCAGGGAAGGCTTATGTGCAGGCCTAGAGACAAGAACCAAGAAAGGCTCCCTGAAACCATGCTAGAGGATGAGTAGGGGCCTCTATCAAACAATGTAAGAAGATAGGTAACCTCAGAAGGAGATTCAGCTTCCATCTGCTAAACCCTGTCCTTACTGAGCATCCAAGTGCGGTGCCCAGTACTGGTTCTAACTGTTCTGGGAGCAGGTGCAGGAACTTTAGTGGGCAACCAGAAAGAAGGCAGACTAAATGTGGCATGTGGCTGAGGTGTTGCTTATGCCTGTCCACAAGCACAGCACACATTCTGCATGTCCTTCTCTTTCTGTGGTATTGGGGATTGGAACTCATGGCCTATGTGCACACTAGGTCAGCACTGAGCTATACATGTAGCCGCCATTCTACAGGTTCTTATTTCTTTACCAGACTGGTGCTCCTGTTTTCATTTGGGACTATTAACACGTTTAGAGATGTTTACACTGACTGATAATTTGAGTCTTTAGACCATTATAGAGAAACAAAACACTGTTAGGAGGTGCTAAGATACTAACAGAGTAACATTTTGTGGAGAGGTCCTGGCCAGGTATCCACTAGTCAACAATGGTAGAGTTTAACTAGTCTCTGACACCAAGACAGTAAGGAGAGCAGGAACCCATGTCGCTGGGCCTAGAAGTACTTAGGGGAGGTAGACAGACCTGGGTTTATGTTTGAGCTCTGCCACCAACTGGCCCTATGGCCTTAGGTAAATCATCTGTTTTGACCTCAAAATTCTATTCTCTAAACTATAGGTGGTGGTGTAAGATCTTCACAGAGGCCATGATAATGAATTAATAGATTGAAAGTTTTATTGCATGGCGATCAGTCAATGGTGGCTGACAATGATGGTGGTCATTCCAGAGTACAGAGCATAAACAGAAAAATTCTTGCATTTTTTGAGCCTGCTCCAAGGCTCAGGTGTCAAGTTCTGGGCAGTCCTTCAGCAATATAGCTATAGCTCTATATAACTCTCCACTACAGGCCTGCGATCTCCCAGAGCCAGCAGAGCCTCTGGAGAGGAGCGTTGTCTGCTTGTAAAGTCATGTAGGAAAGGGGCCAGCACTGGTGGGAAGAGAATCTCTGTCCATTTCTGTCCAATCTGTGTCACTGAGGTGGACACAGCTGTGATGCTGTTGGAAGGTACCTGGACGTACAGGGACCCTGAAAAGAGAGTCTCTGCAGCAGCTGTCCCCACAATGGTTGATACCAAAGGCCACTGAGATGGATGAGAATTCATCACATTACTAGACATGTAGCAGCAGACACTCTCCTCTTCCTTTTCTTTGTCCAGTCTCGAGCTACCCTAGCTCTCATTATATTCTGTACACCTTAAGGCACGTCCTTACAACATCACCCTGTGCTCCCACTCATGTCTTCTTCTCAGACCTCAGTGTCTGCTTAGTCAGCTTTATTTACCTCCTTATGAACAGTCTCAAAACTCAGGAGCTTCAAACAAAGCATCTTACCTGCCCAGGAGCTACAGGACCAGGCAGGGTGTTCTTCTGACCAGGCTGTGTTCACCTGCTTAAGGCCTGGGAAACAACATCCATGAAAGCTTTCCTGACGCATCTGGGCCCTCGGTCTCTGCTGTGTGAACCTGCTCTCTCTTTAGTTAGCCTGGGCTACCTCACAGTAAGGTAGTCATAAGTATGTTAGACTTCTCAGATAGCAGCAGATAGACTTCTGACATTCTAAGACCGGGGGGAACCGAAGCTTCAGGCTTCCTATGCCTCAGAAAAGAAACTATAGTATTTGTTTGTTTATTGGTCAAAGCTAACCACAGTCTCAGCCCAGATTCAAGTAGAGGAAGAAGCATGGCGCCTCTTGACGGGATCCAGGAATCTGCATCCCCCTCATCTGTCATAACATCCTTTATCAGCCTCTGTTCCTCTTACATTCATTCTTTTTTACTTCTTTCTCCTATTTCATGCCCCATTGTTTTTCTTCGCCCATTTCAGCTCTCACCTGTGCATATCTCAAGTCTTTGGCTCTTTTCCCTACTTGCAAAGAGCATGGCTGTTTGCAGGCTTCTCTCCAGCATCTGTAAAGTCACTGTGTGCTATATCAAAATAATTTAAAGTTGGAAATAAATTTTGAAATAAAATATGTTGTGCCCTTATACATGGACAAATATTCATCTCTAAGGAGTATGACAGCCAGGTTCACACTTATGAGTTAAGCCAGACTAGAATTGTGACTCCTTGGCATTCTGCATCGAGATACGGGGTTTAGAGAAAACCAGGACTAGCCTATCTGGCTCCATCCAGCTGCAAGGATGCTCACATGCAATGCTCGCATTTATGTGCATAGGCACTCTGCTCCACACATCTGATCTCCAAACATACCTTCTGCAAATGACAAATGCACACAGCAGCGTGTTGTGCATCAGAAAACAAGAAAAGAGAACACCATGCTGCAAACCAGGCTCAGGCCAGTATGCACAGAGAACCTTTGAATTTGTGTATAAAGAGTGAAATGTCTTTTGGAGTCCATCTACTCCTCACCTCTGAGAAAGATGCCTAGTAAAAAAGTAGAGAAGAGTTTTTCAAATGTAAGTCCAGACCAAGGGCCATTTTCCTGGTGTAATGACAGCGCTGAGCGTGTGTGTCCTGGTGTTGAGCATCACTCTTGTGGCTAGACTAAGACAAGCCTGCACCTCATCTCAGCCCCCGGGTAACTCTCCTGCACTGGAAATGGGGAAATCAGTCTCCCCACAACAATCATGAGGCCACAGTTGCTGGTATGAGCATGGAGCTTGTAAAGTAGAATCTACTGACTTGTCCATTTGTTTTCTAATTGTTGGATTCAGGCCTGGATATGAACCTGAGCTCTTCCTTTTAGAGCTTAGGATTCTCTGACTTCCACATATATGCCATGAGAAACATACATTCCAAAAAAAGTAATTAATTAAAAATGCAATTTTTTAAAAGACTATTTCCCCATCACAAACAAAGCCATCTGGGAATGTGCTTCTTGTGTCTACCCAACATAGTGGCACCCTCTGCCAGCATGTGCAGCCCACACTCAGCAGCAAGGTGCACTGTAGCCATGCCCAGCCTCTCAGGCCCACCATGATACAATGTGAATCCAGCCTGTTGTGGGAGCCTGTGGTCTCAGAAACGAATAATGATGTTCACATTAGACAAATTCTGTTGCCCAAGTTACCAAAAACTTGATAGCATCCCATTGTGTTTTTTATTCAAGAGCCCAGGGACTTGTGGTTCTAGCCCAGCCTCTCAGAACATCTCAAAATGATAATCCTTGTACAAAATCTCAAAACTTACCTGAGGCTACACATGTACTTTATCTAAGTTCACCCACGGGTTGTTAGCATGCCTCATCTCCCTGCAGCCTGGTGGTCTCGGTTCCTCTCCACAGCTAATCTTACAAGTGATATGCCTTCGCTTCTGCTATGAGCTTTTGGCCACGGAGCCTACCATGGTTACCATGTGGGAAGGCCTGCACACGGTTGTGAGTGCCAGGAGGCAGGGTCACTGAAGGCCAACTTGGGGCCTGTCTACTGTATTGCTTAAAAGTTGAATAATTAAATTTGAAACACTTTTAATAAAGCTTAATATAGCTATCCCACTCCGTCCAGCTTCATTTTCAACACGCCGGACTATTTCAGCATGCTTCCTTCTTAGCGTCTTTCAGTGTTCAGTTTGCAAGTTAAGTTCTATGTAGTACATACAGGCTAGTGTGTCATCAGTCTTAAAATTTTAATATAAAATGTCTATCTTTTAACATAGTCAAATCCTCATAACCCACAAAGACACATTCTTAGGATGTGCCAATGAGCTGGGGGGTGGGGGGAAGCCCACTAACCAAAGCAGAAAACCAGCAAAAAGGACATCATAATGAAACCAGTGCCATTCTCAGTGTGGCAGGACTATGCAAGACTTGGTTTTTCTTTATTCTTTGATGGAAAGGTGGTATCTGCATTTTCTAAGTCATTTTTACACAAAATGGTTGAGCATTCCAACATGGTAATTAAACAGTAGCTGTGGGTGGTAGGGACACCCCTACCCCTGCTTACTCTATGGACAGACCCCCCAAACCTGGGACTGACCCAAACCCATGATTCCTAATGGGAACTGATTAATTCCATGGAAACTTCTGTAGAGACAGATGACCACAAAACATGGGATTCTGTTTCCTTGTAGAAAATCAACAAAATGAACCAGAGGTCACATTGATGAGGCCACTCAGGGAAAGGGAGGTTCAAAGGCTCTTTGACAATCATCTGTGCTACAACCAAAAGCAGGACTCTTTTCTCCTGAAGGGTGCTGATTCCCAGCGGGATCTCTCTGCAGCTCTTTCAGGAGCCAGACAAAGGGCCACAGGCGTCTGTTCTGTCTTTCTCTTCAGACACTAGACAAATTTCTAATTTGGTGGCTTGGTTTCTGATTTCCTTAGAGGTAGAGAAAGCACTGAAGTTTTCAGTCACGGTCAGCCATGTTTGTTGGTGTCTGCCATCAGCACATCTTCAGAGGTCTACAGGAGGCTCCAGTCTGACTTCCTGAACTTGCTTCCTTTTCTCTCTGCTGTGCCCTTCTATACACAGGTCGTGTGTTTAAAGTTCATTCTTGTTTCTGCTCTTGCTAAATAATGTCAAAATTTCATATTCTATATTTTTAATAGATATTTAATATTTGGTCTTTCACTTACAATGGTTGGAATTAAAGGGTTTTTTTGACTTGAAGATGAAGGTGAAACAGTAGGAACAGAACTTCAAAGAAGAAAGCAAAGTGAGCAAGCCAATAAGAAGCAATAAACCAATGTCAGTCGGTCAGGATACCCCCACAGAGCAACTGAGAAACCTGCTTCAGCTTCTGCCTCCAGGTTCCTGCCTTGGCTTCCTCCATAAAGGAGTGTAAGCTGTAAGATGAATAGACCCTTTCCTCCTCGGGTTGCTTTTGGGTGTGGCGCTTATCACAGCACTAGAAAGCAAACCAGAATACTCAGGGACTATGTAAAAATTTCCTTGGGCTTTGCACCTTGGATCACACCCTCTGGTTTCACACCAGTTCCAGCAGAGAACCCGGAGGCAGGAGTTGCTGGTGGAGCTGGCGGAGATACACAGGAGCCAGAGCTTTCTAGACCTTTCCTACTGACCATGGCCAGGACTTTTGTTCTTATTCCAAGATCAAAGAGAAGCCCTTGAATTAAGCTAAGCTGTGGGCTCAGGATTCCTCTTCAAGCAGAGGGATCTTATAAGCTGAGCAGGCCCTACAGACCCTGCTCTAATTTCATGCAAGGCCTAGAGAGGCAATGGAATGCCCAGGACTACAAGCCTGACACAGAACCCTTGACCCTACCTTGACATGGAGAATGTGAGAATGAGTCTCCTGGACAGCCAATGGCCATCTGATGGTGGCAGTTCCTAGAGATTCGTCAACCCTGCTGTCTGAGGTGAGGGTGGGGTGCGGCCCAGATAGTTTTTACTCCCCTCCTGCCATCTGGACTGTCTTTAAGGACTTCTGAGGTCATTAACACAAACTGCTAAAGAACTCCAAGCTAGGACTTGGCCTACCACTGCCTTGGGCTTAGGCCCCAGTCCTTCAGAATACTCCATACAGCACTTGTGAAACTTCTTTGTTGTCTCATTCATGAGAGAACTATGAGAGAATTTAGGGATGACCCTCTGAACCAGGATGTTGTGGTGCATGGGGCCTGTAATCGCAGCACTCAGGAGATAAGGCTGGAGGATCATGAGTTCAAGGTCATTCTCCGCAAAATATTGAGTTCAAGGTCAGCCATAGGCTATCGAAGACCCTGTCTCAAAAATAAAACAAAACGGATGTTTATCCGCTGAACCTCCATTTCTTCATGAGAGAAACGAGGTGAAAAAAGAAGCTCTCATCCTCCATGTGTCTCCGTGCTTTGGCCTCAGGCACTGGGGGCTCCTGAGGGTTGCTGATGTCTATTCCTTTGGTTCTCGGTGTGGTGGCTGGGGCAGAGGATGTATGACCCATTGACTCTCCTTGATGCTTTTCACCCTTCTACTGTAGAGCCTGCACTGTAGAGAAGCACGGGGCTGTCAGCCTTTGTGAGCAGCCGCAAAGCTGTCTGAAGTCCCGCGCAGAGCCTTTCCTTTATATCCCATCCGAGGCGTACTTGAGTTGCATTTTGTTTTGAGAGCTTGTTAGCATTCTGGATTTAATTAACTGGCAGAGACAAAGCCTCACAGTTTCTCTCACCTCCAGGTCACGCCCATTCTACCTACCCGCTGACCCCAGTTTTCAGCCCCAGCCCACATCCAGATGGGGTGCTCATTGTCCTCACATTGTGCTCAGCTCTCACATGAAAAGGTCCTTGCCACCGCCTGCCTCCCCACCCCACCTCTCGCCCACCTCATCTCTTACCTCTAGCTACGGTCTATTGGGCATTCATCATCTACTAGGCACAGGGCTAAGTATTTGTGTGTTTTTAGATCATGGTATCCTAAAAGTCCTATGAGATAGGATTTGTAGATCCATTTTCTAGAAGAGAACTAGGTTCAAATTGTCACTTAGCCACAGCGCTTATCCAGGGTCACGTGTAGTAAATGACAAAACTGGGCCTCAAACCTCAATCTGTGTAGGATTCTAAATGGTTGGACTGCTGGCCACTCCAGAAGGCTGCCTGCCTAGAAGGCAGAACTACTTCAGGTTCCTGGAGGTCTGCCTACCCTGAGTTTCCATGTACAGTCTCCCCTCAGGCCCCCCTTCCAGAGAGTATACTCTCCAGTGTCTGTGAGCAGTGATCAGCCCACACCCACTGCAGACTAAGCAGTGGGCACCCTTGACTTCCAGAACCCTCCCCACTGCCTTGGCTCTAGCTCTACTTTAAGAGTCTTTCTAACCAGAAAAGCCCACCCACTAAGTGTGGTTGATTCTACTGCAAAGGCATAGCCGCACCCTGCCTCTGTGTCATGGGAGGAGAAGCAAAAGCAGCAGCAATCTAAGGTAGGCAACAGACACAGGATGGGAGGGCAGACGCAGCATGCCTCCTGAGACTGTGTCCTGACCCTTCAACCCATGGTGGTGGCTTTAGGCAAGTCACTTACTCTCGAATGTCTCTCTGTTTTCTGAACTGTAAAAGAACAGTCCTGTTACCTCTGTCATGCAGTCATTCAAGGACTGACTGAATCAGTGCTTATAAAGAGGTCACTGAAGCCTCTCTCCACCAGGCAGCCAAATTTCATACAATAAACCAGCACACATTACGTGGGCTTTCCATTCCCAGCCTGACAATCCTATATGAGACATCCCTTCTGCCTGGGGTGGAGTCACAGACTCCGCCTATTGATGAAAGGTCTGTTGAGGGGCTTACTCTTGTCTAAACAACCACGGAGAGGTTTCACACCTTGCCCAAGTCACTGGGGTTGAGACTGGTAAACACTTGCATCCTAGTTCAGGTCCTTCTGCCCAAATCCGTTTTCTTCTGCTACTGCATCCTCCCTGCCTGGAGAAATAGGAAGATGAATCAGCTGTGGGTGTTGGCTGAGAAGATGGTTCACCCAGGAAAGTGCTTGTCATGTAAGCACAGAGACTCGAGTTGGGATCCCAAGCATCCAAAAAGACAAATTTAAAAAGTATGGCATCATGTGCTTGTCATCCATGCCCCCACCCAGGAGACAGCGACAGGACGATTCACAGAGCGCACTGGCCAGCCAGTCTCGTCTAAATAGTGAGACCCTGCCTCAAAAAATAAAGTCTACAGTGAGTGCCTGAGGGACACCAGAGGTCGACCTCTGGCCTCTGCATGCAATGCATACACAAATACAAGATGCAGGTCCCGCCATCAGCCAGCTTACCATCCAGGATAGACTTGCTCCTTCCCCAGGCTCTTTCTCTCATCCTGCTGCACATTCTGTGGATCTCTTGGTCTTGGTGTGCACTGGCTAGCAGGACTGATGGGGCAGAGGTGTGGTGGGGAGCCAATACACGTCCCCACAAAGCTACATCTACTGCCCATTGCCTTTGCAGAGAGGAGCCAGAATTTTTTTTCACCAGGATCCGTGGTGCTCCTAGCACCCCGCTGGCCTGCACTGTGATACATGAGTGCATACACACACACGCACACACACGCACACACACATGCACACATGCACTTATGGGCACACACTCCCACATGTTTACATGCATACACACACATGCACACACGCACACATGCACTCATGAGCACACACTCCCACACATGCATGCATGCACGCACACACACACATGCATTCATGGGCACACACTCCCACACATGCATGTATACATGCACACACACGCACACATGCACTCATGGGCACACACTCCCACACATGCATGCATGCACACACACACACACGAACACATGCACTCATGGCCACACACTCCCACACATGCATGCATGCACACACACACGCACACATGCACTCATGGCCACGCACTCCCACATATGCACGCACACACACACATGCACTCGCGCATGCATACACACACACACACACACACACACACATGAGTGACTCTATTTTCCGTGTTGTTAGGAGGGTTGAGAGTCAATACTCATAAAGCTCTGGAGCTGCACCAGTGTATGGTAAACAGTCTTTATCCAGAAGTTCAGCTTGGTGGCTCTATCTGCAGTCCCAGCATTCAGGAAATAGAGGTGGGAAGGTCAGGATTTGCAGTCCCAACATTCAGGAAGTGGAAGCAAAGAGGTCAAGAGTTGCAGACCGTCCTTGGCTACATGAAGAATTCAAGGCCAGCTTGGACTATAGGAGATGCTATCTTGGGGGTGGAGGGGCAATCTGTTTACTCATAATGCTTGGGATAGCAGCCAACCCCTATGTTCTGCGAGCTTGGGCAAGGCATGTCCCCAAGTTTTCCCTCAGCCTTTTTCGTTTGTTTGTTTGGTTTGTTTTTGTTTTTTGAGACAGGGTTTCTCTCTAGCTTTGGAGCCTGTTCTGGAACTCACTCTGTAGACCAGGCCGCCCTCAAACTCACAGAAATCCACCTGCCTCTGCATCCCGAATGCAAGGATTAAAGGCATGCTACACCACTGCCCAGCTCCCTCAGCCTTTTCAAAGAAATCATCAGGCTAGGCGAATATCCCTGCCTCAAATCTCAGGTTCTGACATTCAATGGCTTTGGAAGGCCGTGGTCAGGCAGGCATGGTCTGTGGCTGGCAGGCTTGGCCGGGAGGTCACTCTTGACCACTCTGAGAATGAAGAAAAGCTGAATGGGACAGTCTCCCTCCTCTCATAAACAGGATCAGGCTAAACCAGGCTTCAGCTCCAGTTATGGTGGGCTGAGGCTGAGAGCAAGCGGATGAGTCACCAGGGAGCCTCCGTGGTTCTGGAGCTCCAACCAGCCCCCGGGCAGAGGAACTGCAAGGCTTAATGGTGTGATTTGAGAGCTGGGGTACAACAGAGGGATCAGTGTGTCCTCGCATGCCCTGGATGACATCCGAAGGCCATTTGCCTCCACGTTTTACCTGGGAAGCTTTGGCCAGGGTTACTGATTCTGCCTCTCAGTCCCTCTTCTCCTCCCTCAACACCACTCAGCATCCCAGGATCCATCTGCCAGATGTCAGGTGCAGAAGCTGCACCAACAGCCCAGGACAGCTGTTTAGGATTCAAGGTCCCACATACATACCCCTCCCTCTTCAGTCTCCAGGCTCTCACTGTGCTCCCTGCCTGTACTGCAGCGACCCTTTCCTAAGAAGTCATATGGCAAAACGAAACCATCCGTTGGTGTCAGGAAGCCCAGGGTTTAAATCTCAGGTCTGCATTTACTTGGGAACGATGCTTGGGTTCTCAAAGCCTACATTTCCCTACCTGGAAAGATCCCTTTCACCCGACTCAAGAGGGAAGTCTATCAAGAGCCTCCTAGGAAATCTCCTGTAAGCAAGCAACCTCTGCATGGGGGGGGGGGGGAGGTCCGTGCGTGGCAAAGCAGCTCCCTTACTGGTAACTACTGAAGAGCTAACCCTCGACACAAGCACCTCGACACAACAAATGGGGCTCATGATGCCACCTGCCATAGAGGCCAATGCAACTACTCTGGGAACTGCACATCTACAGCCCAAGGAAGCGATGTCCTTTCCCAGAACATGGGAATGAGTGAAAGGGAGGGCAGGACAATAAGAAGTGACATCATTAGCCGAGCGGTGGTGGCACATGCCCTTAATCCCAGCACACAGGACGCAGAGGCAGGCGGATCTCTGTGAGTTCAAGGCCAGCCTGCTCTACAAAAAAAAAGAAGAAGTAGCATCATCTCAAGAAGAAGGACAAGAGACAAGATTATAATGGGTCAGGACTCTGGCACCTTCATCAGCTGGACTGCTTCTTTACTGCTAAATTCCCAGAACCTGGCCCAGTGCTTAGCAAAGTAGGTGCATGCAGATCCTTGCTGCATGACAGGGAAGCAAATCCTTGGGATCCCAGTCCCTGTACTTGGTGGTAAATAAGTGTGCGCTGGGTTCACCTACAAGTGAACAGAGGCCACCATCAGGGATGTGATTCCTCCCAGTCCTTGTACTTAGTGGTAAATAAGTGTGTGCTGGGTTCACATACAAGTGAGCAGAGGCCACCATCAGGGATGTGATCCCAACACAGTTCTCCATATCTGTGATTTCTATCACTTTCTATCGGGGATCCCCATTGGAGATCAGGGCTTCTTAATTGGAGGTCCATGGAACCCCCTCCAGATTATATGCGTAGTATGGTGTGTGTTTGGCAGTGTATCTAACCTGATTTTTAAAATGCCCAGTTTCTGACTAGGAAATACTTTTTTAAGATTTACTTATTTTATTTTATGCGTATGGGTATTTTGCCTGCATGCACAAATATATACACCACATGCATGCCTGGTGCAGTGGATCCTTGGAACTGGATCCAACTAGACAGTTGTGAGCTGCCGTGTGAGTGCTAGGAATTGAGTGCTGGGTGCTCTAGAGAAGCAGCCAGGGCTCTTAACCACTGAGCCATCACGCCAACTCCCATGAAACAAGTCTTTAATTGTAAAAAGTTTCCGGGGTTTTTGTTTTGGTTTGGTTTTGATTTTGGTTTATTTTTTGTTTGTTTTAGTTTTGGTTTTTTAATATAGGTTTCTTTGTATAACAGGTCTGATTGTCCTGGAACTTGCCTTATAGACCACCAGGCTGGCCTCGAACTCACAGAGATCCACCTGCTTCTACCTCCTGAGTGCTGCCACCGCCCAAGATTAGAGTTTATTTTTTTATTTTATGCATGTGTATGTGTATTAACATTCATTTGTGTGGTGCTTGCAGAGGCCAAAAGTAGGTATCAGATCCCCTGCAGCTAGAATTATAGGTGGTTGTGAGCCTCCTAATGTAGGTGCTGAACTCTGGTCCTCTGAAAGTCGTGAGTGCTCTTAGTCACTGAGCCATCTTTCTGGTCCCTAATTCTTTTTAATTGTCATATTATCAGAATTATCATTAGTGTGTGTGTGTGTGTGTGTGTGTGTGTGTGTGTGTGTGTGTGTGTGTGATATTGGGAGGGTCACATATGCCATGACACACGTGAAGACCAGAGGACAACTCCGTCAAATTGATTCTCTTCTTCCACCCTTATGCGGGTTCCAGGGATAAAACTCAGGTCACCAGGCTGTGTGACAAGGACATTGACCCACCAAGTCATCTAGCTGGCCAAAGAAAACGGTTTTAAATAACTCATCTCTGAAAGATGTATACCTGCCTGGCGCCTAGTGAATTTCCTCATTTGCTTCATCAGAACCCCAGAGATTTTTTTCTTTAAATGCAGAAAATTGGGCTGGAGCTATATGGCCCAGTTCACAGAATGCCTACGTAGACAGCACAAGGCCTTGGGCATGATCCCCGTCACCATGTGAAATCAGGTGCCGTGGTGCATGTCTACCATCCCAGCATGTGAGAGGTAGAAGCAGGGGAACTAGAAGTTCGAGTTTATCCTCAGCCACATGGTAAGCTTGCAGCCAGTCTGTAATACATGGGACCCATCTCAAGAAAAAAAAATGTGTGTAAAGTTTCCACGTTTGTCTCTGAGACATTGATTCAGGGCGCCTTCAGCCTGTGTTGCCCCCTCGCCCACACCACATACATGCAATTAGTCTGCTATCTCCTGTGTGCAGATGTAATGAGCATAGGTTCTCAGAGGGGCTGGCTCGCCTTCTGAGCGGCTGCTACGCTGGCAGCTCTCACAGAGCTGTGTGCACTGACGACCTCTGTCTCCTGCTCTTCTGAGTGGGACAGGTGCAGTCAGGGCCTGAAACATGAGAGTATCAACTAGGACTCATAACATCTGAACTTGGAGCTTTTATCTCTTTTTAAGAATATCTTTACAAGCCAGGTGGTAGTGGCGCACGCCTTTAATCCCAGCACTCGGGAGGCAGAGACAGGCGGATCTCTGTGAGTTCGAGGCCAGCCTGGTCTACAAGAGCTAGTTCTAGGACAGGCTCCAATGCTACAGAGAAACCCTGTCTTGAAAAAAAATCAACAGGGGCTGGAGAGATGGCTCAGAGGTTAAGAGCACTGCCTGCTCTTCCAGAGGTCCTGAGTTCAATTCCCAGCAACCACATGGTGGCTCACAACCATCTATAATGAGATCTGGTGCCCTCTTCTGGTCTGGTGGCATACATGCAGACAGAACACTGTATACATAATAAATAAATAAATCTAAAAAAAAAAAGAAAAAATCAACAACAACAAAAAGACTATCTTTATTGCTGCAAATATATATCAAATATACACATATAGTGAATATACACGTGTATGTGTGTATGTATATTTTTTCAGAAAATTTAAGATGTATAAATAAAATTACCTCTCCTCCCACCATCCCTCCCCTGACCCCATGACTGACAGGGTGGCACACAGCTTTGATCTAAGTACTTGGGAAGTGGAGGCAAATGAATCTCTATGAGTTCAGGAATGGCCTAGTCTACTTAGAGAGTTCCAGGCCAGCAGGCTTACACAGTGGTACCCTTTCTTAATAAATAAATAAAAGCTGCTGTTAACACCTGGCTTGATTTCCACTTAGCAAGCACGTCTATGAAACATCCCCTGTGTGTCAGAGCCCCGCACTACCGGCTCGCTGGCACAACCACCCCCCTTTGTCTCCACTATGCACCGTCTTCTCTTAAGCACCCTTATATTTGTCTCAAATTTTAAAGCCAATAAGATCACACTGTGCCATAGCCTCGCCTTTCACACTCCAAATTTCCAAACTTTCTTTCCATGCCATTAAATATTCATCTACAGGCTCATAAAATAATGGTTGCATGCCACTTTATCGCAGGCAAGTTTCATGCTTCTCAGACTGGAGCAATGTAACCCTGAGGGCAAAGCCACAAGATAAATGTCACCCATCTTCCCGAAGCACAAATTTGATTCAAAACTTTGGGAGGGAAAAAAAATTCAGTATCAAATGATTTCAGATAATCCATAGTGTAGGATAGAGGAAAACCCATAATTTTTAAAAGAAAGCAACAAAGTCCCAATCTATGTGAACTCAATAGATTACCTATTGAATTACCCTCTGAGGTTAGAAATAGGCAAGAACAAAATTCCAGCTCAAGTCCCCTGTGTGTATGCTTAGGGAAATGCCCAGGGAAGAGAAGAAGGGACTCAAGGTCTGCGGCTTAAACTGAGGCAGAAGAGCCAGGGGCCTGGCCTGCACCCCTCCACCATCAGCAACTTTTCCTTTCACCCAGCATCAAGCTGAACTTAGTGCTCACTAGCTGTGCCCACCATGGTGACCTGTCCTCCTCCCTCCCTCTCGCACATTCATTTGTTCTGTGCACATTCACTTGTTCTGGCACATTTGTTGACCTGTGCACATTCATTTGTTCTGATATTTCCCATGAAGCTAGAAGCCCTTCATTCCAGAGCAAGAATTATATCAGGTGCCTGTAGAGTGTCAGGAATCATACAGTGTTTTATCTGTAGTATCTAAAGCCTTCATAGCGTCTTTGCAAAGTATTTATCAGCCCTCCAGCCCCCACTGAATAAAAGAAGGAGTAGGCACCAGGCAGGGTGGCACACGCCTTTAGTCCCAACACTTGAGAAGCAGAGACAGACTGATCTCTGAGTTCAGGGTCAGCCAGAGCTACACTTGTCTGAAGCATACACACAAACAAAAGGGACAAGGCAAAATAGTATCACTGCTCATCAGGCACTCAGCCAGTCAATATGTATCAAAACCTACAAACCAGCAAACATGTGCTGCACGCTAGAATACTGATACCACGCTGCTTTCAGGGACTTGTAGGTGAATAGAGACAGTGATATTCTACAAACCTTAGTGATTGTAGTATATCCAGAGTCCCATGAGACTGCCTCAGACAGAACCCACCTGAAGAGTGCGCCACTTTGGTGGGGGGGGGGTGGTACACAACCTCTTAGCACTCTGTCCCTCATCTCCCCTTTGTAAATTGGAGGGAGTGATGGCTGTGCCAACTTCCTAGGGATACTGTGAATGATAGGTGAATTAATGTGTGTCAGCATCCAGAGCAGAGCTGTGCAAAGGTATCTTGCTGTGGATGGTAGTATGAAGGAGTGGCATGGGGTAATGGGGCAGAATCTAGTTCCAGTGACATTTATTTGGTAACTACAGATGAATAGGGGTTTCCTTGGTGGCATACAGAGGCAGGGGGCACAGAGTGTTGTAGGGATTCTAGATAGAGGGAATGATAGGCAAAGTACAGCATGAACTCACTTGGGGAGCTACAGGGGGTGTGGCTAAAACACAGCATCCGCATAGGGGAACCATCCGGGGTTCACAGCGGTCAGCAAGGGGCCCATGATTTTAACAAGGCTTCTCCAGGTTCTTGCATAGCCTGGCTGATCTAAGTCTGGTGAGACGCTCAGTAAATGTCGAGTGAATGACTGAACACGTGCGCAGCTGTGTTGGCTCCACCTGCTTCTGCTGTCACCCAACCAGAAAGCAAGTCCACAGCCCCACCGGCATAGTGATGTATACACATCCATTTTGTCAGGCTCTTTCTTCTTGGCAGTATACTGAGCTAAGTTTGGGTGGAAATCTCCAACATCTGGTTCCCCACACCATATCAAGAGGCTCAGATCTAAGCCAGCATGTTAGAGGTGAAACTCCGAATCGTCTCAATGGGATCAGGGTTGGGGCACTCACTGGAGGCCCAGGCAGAGGCACTTGGAGACAGTGACAGACAGGATGCAGGGGCTCTGGAAAGCTCAGTTAGGAAACCAGGGGTAAGCTGAAGAAGTAGCTCGATTGGTAAAGCATTGTCTTGCTTGCACCCGGCCCTGGGCTTGATCCCCAGCACCACACAAGCTAAGTATGGTGGTGCATACCTGTAATCACAACACTCCAGAGATAGGGGCCGGGCTTGGGAGCTCAGTTACATAGTGAGTTTGAGGTTTCATGATGCCCTGCCTCAAAAAAAAAAAAAAAAAAAAAAAAAGGAAAGAAAGAAAAAGAAAACGGGACCAAAAAGATGACCTTGCAAGCCCGACAGCCTGTGTTCAAATCCCAGAACCCAGAGAGAAAAACTGAATGTGGTGTCTTGCATATGTAATGCCAGCATTTCTAAGGGAGATGGGAGAAAGGGACAGAAGAACCAGCCGGTAATACCTGCAGCACAGCAAGTGAACCAAGAGTTAGCCTTTGACCAACGCACTCACATGCACGCTCTCAATAGAGAGTCTTTCTTTTAGAGAAAGACTGGGGGATGGGACGATGGCTCTGAGCACTTGCTGCTCTCTCAGAGGACTCCGGTTTAGTTCCCAACACCCCTGTCAGGCAGCTCACAACCCTCTATAACTCTAGCTCCAGGGGATCCCATGCCTCTGGCTTCGCTGGGTACCTGCACTCACATGCACGCACCCACATTCAGACACGTCCATCTATGCAAAATTAAAAATAATCATTTTCTTTTAAAAAATATTTAAAATGTTTTTTAAATTTTTTTATTTATTTATTTATTTATTTATTTATTATGTATACAACATTCTGTCTGTGTGTATGGCTGTAGGCCAGAAGAGGGCACCAGACCCCATTATAGATGGTTGTGAGCCACCATGTGGTTGCTGGGAATTGAACTCAGGACCTTTGGAAGAGCAGGCAATGCTCTTAACCTCTAAGCCATCTCTCCAGCCCCCAAAATAATTATTTTCTTAAGAGGGAAAGACTAATACTGAACCCAACCACCCCCTCATTACTCAGATGGGGAAACTGAGGTTCAAAGAACAAGTGCCCTAGGCCATGACAACTGCAGTCATACTAGAGCCGAACCCTGTATCCAGTCTTCACCACCAGAGACAGCCAATATCTCTTCTTATCACCAAAATTTTCTTCCACACGGCCCCGACTTCCCTTTCGTGGGGGGTGGGTCTCACAGTGGGGAAGATGCACAGCGGTAATCACCCCGGGCTCAGTCTTCCAGCCCCACTTGGGGAACTTATCACAAAAGACAAAACTCTGGAGAGCAGGCGTGGGTGGGTTGCTCAGGGTCATGGCCTGCTTATGCCGTATTCTTTTTTTCCCCCTTGCTTTTTTAATTGAGTTTGAGGTAGCTGTTTTTGTTTCCTTAAGAAATGGAAAAGAATGAAGCTGCGTAAATACAACGGTATTAACTCTGAAAACCCCCTGCCATTTTAACTCCCTTACTGCAGAAATAAAAGAGAAATAATTTGTCCACCCACACGTAGCTCTTTCTGACGAAGGTAGGTGAATATTGCTTTGCTAATCGAGGGTGACTGCTGGAAGTGGGGCCTCGCTGCCTGAGCCGGGATGGAGAGAAAGCCACGGCAGCACGGGAAGTTGCAGACCTCCATAGGCTGGCAGTGCTGTGCTCAGACAGCCCAGTTACCAACCCCTCCTGTCCCATCCTCCGCAGGTCTCCCCCAGCCGGTAGAGATGGAAGCACCGGACGAGGCTGAAGGGCTCCCCAGCAAGCAGAAGGAGATGCCACCACCCCCGCCACCCTCACCGCCCTCTGAGCCAGCTCAGAAGCTGCCACCTCAAGACTCCGGGAGCCACTCCCTCACTGTCAGAAGCAGCCTGTGCCTGTTCGCTGCCTCTCAGTTCCTGGTAAGGATGTCACTGGCCTCACGAGAGGGTGGGTTGAGGGACAGCCTTCTGCTTCTTCCCGAGATGGCTGCCTGGGGAAGCTGAGGGACGAGGGCCTTTCTGGTGGCCCTCAGTCACTCCAAGTCTTCTGAGTAGAGTGAGGGGAAGGCTGGAGTTCTGAGCTACAGTCTCAGGAACAAAGCTCCTTAGGTCCTGTCAACCCTTATCCCCTAACTAAGAAGACAGGATCCCCAGTCCCTGAGCTCCTGGTCCTACGGGGTCCCCCTGAAGACTTCCCATCTAAGGAGGCCTTCCTGGAAGACCTCTCTTCTGTGTGTGCCTCTGGGGTCTCCTGTGGGAAGGGCTCTGTCTCAGTCACCTATGATTAGCTTTTCTTCCGAAGAGTGCTGGGGCCTCCCCTGGGTACACAGCCCTTCCCTCCGCTGCCCAGACTGAGAGGCTCGGGAGCTTCCTGGGGGCCCAGGCTGGGGCTGAAGGTGAGCTCTGTAGGGCAATATAGGGGCAAAGGGCCGCAGCTCTGGGCTCAGTCTCCTCCCCTGACTGCCCCAGCTCGCCTGTGGGGTGCTCTGGCTCAGTGGCCATGGCCACTCCTGGCTGCAGAATACCACAGACCTCATCTCCTCGCTCACCCTGTTGAACCATCTGGAACCTGCGGTGAGTAAACTCTGGGGACCCCTAGGACAGTGGGACGGAGTGGGGATAAGCTTGGACTTCCCATCCCTCCCTCACAACATCTGGCTGGGGCATCTCTGGGTTCAAAAACCCAAAAGCCATCTGCGTGCATCCCACCCAGACCCAGGATGGGTTTTCTTGTTACTTTTGAAATAGACAAGAACATGACCTCTCCCAACCCCTCAGGGCACTGACTAGTTTGTCTGATGTTCCCCAGGCCTGGCTGGGTTCTGGGACCTGGGGGATCCCAAGTCTGCTGCTAGTCTCTCTAACTGTGGGCCTGGTCGTCATCACCACCCTGGTAAGGTACCTCCTTGTCCTGAGCCTCAGGGCAGTTCTTCCCTCTCTCGAAGCCTCGATTCCCACTGGATCCACCTGACCCCCAGACAGGCTAACCTGGTTTTGAATCGGACAAAAACAGGCTTCCTCCTTCAGCAGTATGCCTACTTAAAGCAAGAAGCTCCTTCCTAGAAGTGATCGGGGATAAGAAAAAGGGCTGAGGCAGGAAGAACCCCCAAGCCCCACCCGGAATAATTAAGTCCACTAGAAACTGGGGACAGAGAAGGTAGAGTGTGGGTAGAGCCTGACATCTAAGAGCCAGGAGAATGTGGTTGCTCTAGACCTTGTAGCATCAGACAGCTCAATCCCATAGGGTAACCCATGCGCCCAGCAGGCAGCGAGCATGAGCCCAGGTCCATGATGCTGTATGCTCCCAACCAGGTGTGGCACCTCCTCAAGGTACCCCCAGAGCCACCTGCCCCACTCCCCCCAGAGGACAGGCGCCAATCCGTGAGCCGCCAGCCCTCCTTCACCTATTCGGAGTGGATGGAGGAGAAGGTAGAGGATGACTTCCTGGACCTGGACGCGGTACCCGAGACCCCTGTGTTTGACTGTGTGATGGACATCAAGCCTGAGACTGATCCCACCTCGTTGACTGTCAAGTCCATGGGTCTGCAGGAGAGGTGGGAGGGGCAGGGGACGGGTGGGCTGGGGAATCACACATTCTCAGCTCCTGTTAGGAGGGCAGATACCTAGCTCCTAGGTTAGAGAGCAGGGTTCGCCTCATAACTTAGCATGTGCAAACATGTGCTTTCCCAGTAATGCATATTGATTAGGGTACTTCAAGATGAATGCCCCAAAGTGCAGTTCCTTCCCATGCACACACAGGCATGTGCAAGCGTGCATGTTGAGCACAGCCATACTCTCCTTGGCTTGAGGAAATCAGGATTCGTTTCCCTTATACAGAGCTTGTTGGAGCCTTTAACTTGACTAGGTTCCTTGTAATTTGACAAAAGGACAGTAAGTAGCATTTCCCAAAACCTGTACTTCCTGTAAGTACCCCATAGGATCCCATGAGCAAGTTTTGAGAGGTAGTGGCATCCTGAGTTTAAGGCTGGGTAAGCCAGCTCACACATGGTTTGAATTACCCACAGGATGTCATAGAAAATACTAGACAGGAACTCAGAAAACTTAGACAATCTTTTTTGGCTCTGCCACTTTCTCATAGTAAAAGCCTGAACAATGCTAGTACCCTCCTGAAACTCAGTGTCCCTTTCTGTGTAATGAGGATCCCTCCTGTCCCGAGGTTTTAGACACTGGGCATGATGGAGCTGGCCCCGTACAGCTAGCTATATAGGTGGGCTGCTACTGGCTGCCTTTGAGCTCCCTCCTTCCCTGGATGCAAAGGGTCCTGGCCTTTCCCAGCTGAAATGCACTGAATACCATGACAGTCTCATTCTAGAACTGTGATGCTGGGCTCTGAAGCTGTGCTCTCGAGCTTGAGGGTCACCGTAGCACATGTCTCTCCTGTGGGCCTCCTCCCTCAGCAGAGTCCAGGAGAGGGCCATTAGGGATTGCTTGATTTGAACTTTCAGAACTGGGGCCTCCGCCCCACTGTGGGAAGCAGCAGACAGGTGTGTGGGCAGAGCCATGTGCTCCTTAGAACAGGTTCTTGTCACATCCCTCCTCCTGAAGCCCACCCTGCTCTCCTCTGGCCACCTTCTTTTTTTCTTTCATGCCTAAGGCTCGTATCTTCTTTTGTGAACCCTTGCAGGAGGGGCTCCAATGTCTCCCTGACCCTGGACATGTGTACCCCTGGCTGCAATGAGGAGGGCTTTGGCTACCTGGTGTCCCCCCGGGAGGAGTCAGCCCATGAGTACCTGCTCAGTGCCTCCCGCATCCTCCGGGCAGAGGAGCTGCACGAAAAGGCCCTGGATCCATTCTTGCTGCAGGCAGAGTTCTTTGTGAGTTCCTTGAAGTGGCCAGCCACCTTAGCCCTCATAAGGGCCCACCACGCAGCCAGTCAGTACTGCTGAGTATACAGATCCATACATGGAATAGACTAGCATCTCGTAGTCATCTCTCCGAGCACCCTGGACAAGCTCTTAGCCTCTGAGACCTGATATCCTCATCTGGAAAATCACAGATGGCAGGGTCTTTGCAGGAGTTAAGGAGAACAATACCATACGTCAGGCAGACAGATTCTGGATCTGTTGGGAGAACTGGAACTGGGCTCTGGAAGCCACAGAAAGCAGCTTCCTCCTGGTGGTATAGTTCAGTGGTAGAACACGTGCCTAGTCGCATACACAAATCTGGGCCAACCCCCAGGGAAGAGAAAGCCTTGCCTACTCATTCTCCTTTCTTCCTGCCCTCCTCTGCCTGATATCATCAAGGATGTTTATCCCCATGCTCCTGGGTCCCCCCCCTTTCCTTCCCAGGTTTCAAGCTTAGGCTAGGGCTTAGTCCTTTCCCAACCTCTGACAAGTAACAGTCCTGATCTCCTGCCAGGAGTGCTTAGCCACATAAGAGCTCAGCCATGAGCACGTGTGGCCTGTATTGTCAGCACAAGGTAAGTCTGAAGTGAGACTTCGGCAGTGTTAGACTTTTGATAATGGTCCTCAGAAACAGCAGACTCCACTGCCGGGGGTCTTGGCCTTGCCCCATGGGTCTGCGCCCATAGTTAATAAAAGAACCCCCAGAGGGGGAAGGGAGGACCTGATGCTCACCAGTCCACTCTCCCATCGAACTCACCAATCAGGTAGCGCACACACTGTGCTGCTTGGGTTCAGTGCTCCAAGATCTCCAGAGCTTGTCTCCACCTGCAGAAAGCACAAAGTGGTGGACCCCAGCCTTCTTTGTGTTTACACACACACACACACACACACACACACACACATACCCGCAGAAACTGTTCATTTCTGGGTCAGGTGACTGGTACCTTCCTCCCATCATTCCCACCTCCCTGTCTCTAGTCAGCCTTCCTCCACCACCCAGCTCCCACCATCATCCTCTTCCTGTGAAAACAGCCTTCCACATCCCTTCCTGCTCGGCAGATACTATAGATTTTTTCAGGGAAAAAGGAACACAGCCTGCTCACCCACTCCATGGGCAGTTCTGCACATGTGTGTGGTGGCGGTTTTTGATTATTATTATTGTTTCTTTTGATTCTCACAAGAGCCCTAGGTGGTATCATCATCTACACTGGGCAAAAACCATCTAGTATATCCAGAAACAGTGACTAGTAAGACCAGGTGCTAAAGTGTGCAGCCTGATTAGAAGGGGGTGCATCAGGAGGCATCATGGAGGGATACCCCAGTGGCCGTGCAGAGCTGAAATTAGTCCTCTCAGCAAGCTTAACGCCATGAATGCCATGAATGCAGACCTGGGTCTAGGCAGAGGAGGGAGGGAGGCATAACTGAGAGTGGGAAAACAAAGAAAGCCAAATCGGGAAGAACACAAGCTCAAGGCCAGCCTGGGCTGTGTAGGGTTAATGACCAACCAGCTGAGACCGCCTCACAATTTAAAAGTAGGTGGGGAAAGTTGGAATTTTAGTTCAGTGTAGGGTACTTGCATGCAACAAGGCTCTAGGTCCAACCTCCAGTATAAGGGGGACATGGGGAATGGAACAAGAGAAGAAGCAGACCCAACTGCAGATGAAGGGGAGCCAGATCTGAAGAGGTGCCCATCGGACAAGGAACCTCCTTCGAAGACACAAAGGGCCTTAAGGGATGAGAAGCAGGTTACCTTTTTACTGGGCAATCAGGGAAGATTGTTAGAGGAAGTGACTTCGGATAGACGGGATATGTGGAGAGAGGAGGGTGGGTCAAGTCTTGCCAAAAAGTGAGCATCACAAACAAAAGTCCAAGGTGAGGATGCCCACAGCAGGAACACACATCTCCAGAGCTACCTGACTGGCTGCTGCACAGAAAACAGGGAGGGAGGGGGTGATTGGCAAGGTCACTCTTTGTCTTGTTCATTTTTGCTTGGTCTTTCATTGAATGTCTGTCTCAAACCAAGCTGGCTCTCAACGGACTGTTGCTGTGCTGTTTAGTTTGTGCACTTGGCAAATGCCAGTAACTGTTCTAATTGTGTGTGCGCGCTCACTCACTCAGTAGTCAATGTTGTTGGAATGAATGCATGAACACAAGACAGCCCCTGCACTGGCAGGTGGAGCTGAATTTGGACTTCTGGGAAGACCAGCCTAAAGCTACTTACAGATAGATCCATGTCTTCCTCATGTAGGAAATCCCCATGAACTTCGTGGATCCAAAAGAGTATGACATCCCAGGACTGGTGCGGAAGAATCGGTACAGAACCATCCTCCCCAGTGAGTACCTGCTGCCCCGGGGTGGGGAGGAGCATGGGTCCTGTCATCTGGAGAGACCTAAATCCAGAGCCGGGCCTCTAGAGATGGTGGGCAGTCATCACAGTAGACGGTACGGAGACCAGGCCAATCAGGGGAGAGAAAGGATGGAGAACAGAGACTGGCTCCTTTTCTAGCCCTGACCCTTGCCCTTCCTGGCTGGTGACACTGAACTCAGGAGAAACCCTGAGAGAAAGGGTGGCTCTGAGGTAGTGAGCAGCGACTGGAGTATTTGCATGGCCTTTCTCTTATGGGAGGGTATATTTTTTTTTGTTGTTGTTGTGAACGAAACTTTTATTTACACACTGTATCTAGAAGCAGATACATAAATTTTTATACAATTGATGGGAGGGTATATTTTAAGAAGCAAACATTAAAGGCTCAGAGAAGGTAAGTGGTTCGTCCACAGCCACACAGCTAGTAAAAAAAAAAAATCTGGTATCTAAACTTGGGTTCTGTGACCCCAGAATCAGGCTTTTTTGTCTGCCTGTGTTCTGTATGACCTGACTGTCAGTCCTCTAGCAGGCAGAGCCCCCTCCCACAGGGAATGAGGTACCTTTATCCTGTAGTGATCTGTCTATCATAAGGCATGTCCAAGTGAGGCTACACAGAGAGCCGTCCATAAGGCCTGAGCGGGGTTCGTCTCCTCTGGAGACCTACTGTTCCCATTCCATCCCGTGGCATCATCGTCAGGTAGTTTTCATCAAGGCCCTCTGGGGGCTAGCTTGGAAGGAGGGGGTGACTCGTTGTTGAAAGTGAATCCCCAAAAACCTACTCAGCCAGTTTGTGGAGTAGCGAGCTCTTAAAAAGCAGTTTGCCATCAGCATCTCCGGCAGCATGGAAGATGTCATGACTTATTTTTAACTTTTAAAATATCGACTTGTGGTTGCTATGGTTACACAGTCTCTAGGTAGTTACGTTTAAACAAAGCACCATTTAAGGCCAGGATGCCTTAGTTGGGCTGCTCACCTCTTCTCTCAACTTACTCTCCCTGCTCCTGTTCTTCCTACAGGCACGGGCCTGGGTACCCCAGAAGCTAGGGTTTTGCTGGCTCCTTACAATGGCCACTGGAGTCAACCAGAGTCCCTGTGGTCCTGCTGGGCTGTTGACAGGCTCCCAGATCCTCCAACCACGTTCTGAACCTCCAGACCCCCAAACCCAACATAGAATGTTGTACAGTCAGGCAGAGCTGACCTTGAACTGTAAGAGACCTGGACTGGGGGGACAAAGGTCATAGAGGCTCAGCAGAGGCAGCCTCCGGGATTGGAGGGGGACACACCCTGAGATTTGTTCTATCGTTGATTGCACACATTTCCTGAGACCCATCCCAGGGACTGAAAATTTAGATTCTGCACGCAGAGCTTGGCACCAAACAAAAGCAACAGTTCTGTGGGTGAGCACTGGCCCAGCAGGAGCACAATAGCTGTCCCACTCAGCACAGTACCTCAGACTCCAAAAGAGTGTGGAGCAACTGGGAGACAGTCTGGACCTTCTTGAATGAATGAGTGGATGACCCTCTCAGATCTGGCCCCCTCCCTTCCATCCTTACTACCAAATGACTTCCATATTGCCTAGCTCTAATGAGCACCACTGACATATGGTACAAATGTCCCTGGGCGAGGTGCCAGAGATGGCAGCCTGTGACCTTGATGCTTCTTTCTAGACTGTGGCAGACATATCCTGTCCTGTGCTTTTTCTCCTTCCTGCCCCTCTCTCATAACGGAGCACAACAGAAACCTTATCATGTCCCCTTCTTCCCCAAGCACAGTCAATGTCACCCCCTCTAAGCATGGTGTGTGAGACTGTGGCACCTGGCTCCTCTCCAGCTCCCATCTCTCACCAAGCTAAGCCGTGGCCCGTGCACCTGGTTAGGCAATGTTCCCTGGTTCTCCTCCTGGTTCTCTAACCCCTGAAAAGTGCCACATTTTCTGTGAAACACAGCCACCCTAGCCCGATCACAGTCCCCCCTGTCCCTCCAGCCCAGAGCTCTCAGGCCATGCACCCCTTGTCTTCCTGCCCAACACTATGCCCTCTTTTGTAGCAGGAACCACGCATGTCTTGTTGATCTCAGAGGCTCTGCTCACAAGCACAGCACAGGGCCAGCACAAACTGGGGGCTGTAGAATGCAATCTTTACCACCGCCACAGTGACTCCCTCATCGCCAAGCTCCGATATCTGGCCAGAGAAGGCAGCACCCACATCTGTCCTTCCAGCACCTAACATGGATAGGCGAAACCAAGAGGTCCAGACAGAACTGCCTGCTCGAGCACTCTCTTCTTCTGGCCATGCAGAAGCCTCTCCTACCTGCTCTTACCCCTCCCCTGCACTACTTCTATGTCCTCTCTACAAGAGCTGTCCACCCCCGTATCACCTGCTGTGACCCAGGCAGAGACGGGGGCTGGCAGAGGGGTGGAGATGAGAGGCATATACCCATCACCCCTAGGTTCTTCTCCGTTCCTACTGTCTGCTGGAAACTCGTGGTTACCTCAACTGCCTGTTAATTAGCGTCTCCCATAAGCTGTCACGTGTGCTGCTTCCAGGACCAGGGCTCTACTTTTTCCCATCGACTCGCTCTTAATATGATTTGTTTTGTATATGCATACATATAAGTACGTATGGGGCACACTTGTGGAGGTCTGAGGACGATGTGTGAGATTCAGTTCTTCCCTTCAGCATATGGATCCTGGGGATCCAACTCACGTTGTCAGGCTTGGCAGCAAGTGGCTGTACCCTCTGAGCCGTCTCGCCAGCCCCCGGTAACTCTTTTGGTTATGACTGATGGTATTGGTTTGGTTATACCTGGTGGTAGTGACTCACAATGGCACCCCTGCACCGTGAGAGCACATACTGGCCATGATCCCAGAGGAAATGTGGGTGCTGTGGAGTAGAACAGAGAAGTTGCACCCTGTACCAGAAGGTCCAGCTCACAGCTTCACCTGTCTCCCACCCCAGATCCTCACAGCAGGGTGTGTCTGACTTCACCAGACCCTAATGATCCTCTGAGTTCCTACATCAATGCCAACTACATCCGGGTACGTAGCTCCATCCCGAGAGCCTTCCACTAAAGGAGAGAGGCCTGAGCTGGTGGAATCTATCCTCCAGACTTGTCCCCAAGCTAGTGTGACTCCTACAAGCCCCAAGAGGAGCCTAATATGGGATGAGGCCCCGGGAGTGCCGCCTCTGACCCTGACCTGACAGGCTGGACTTGGCTGGCTACAGGGCTACAGTGGGAAGGAGAAGGTGTACATCGCCACACAGGGACCCATCGTCAGCACTGTGGCCGACTTCTGGCGCATGGTGTGGCAGGAGCACACACCCATCATTGTCATGATCACCAACATCGAGGAGATGAACGAGGTAGGGACCCTGTGCCATTGCTCAGTGCTCCCTGCTTTCAGCCCCACATGAAGCATCTCGTTTGCATATTAATTTTTATGAGGATGTTGTGATCCTGGTATGCACTTAACTGCCAACGTAAGGAAATGGAAGATGGCGAGGATTAAGATTTACATTCGAGGCCACACAGAGCAGAGCAGAGCCTGGAGTCGGCTTCACCCTCCCCATCCAGTGGCCATGCTTTCCTCCAGGATACTTTGCTGCCTCCCAGTCTGCCAGTGATTGAAAGCTCATGATGAACAACTCTTTTAATTGAACCCCCATAAAATAGCCTTCAGAGGGAGGCTGGGGACAGAGCTCAGTTGAGGACTTGAGTTTTAACCCTGCACCCATGTAAATAAATCCAGGCGTGGTATGTGCATCAGTACCACCAGTGCTATGAAGCTAGACGGGCAGACCTATGGCTCACTGGCCAGCCAGTCTTGATGAGTTCCAGGCCGAGAGATCCTGTCCTGAACACCAAGGTGGACTGCACATGGGGAACAACACTTGATGTTAAACTCTGGCCTCTACACACACACACACACAAAGCCCTATAAAGGGGAAACTGAGGCTCAGAAATGAGTAGGTCATAGGGTATGAAGCCAAGATTTTAATGCAACCCTCTAATAACCAAACCTGCTGTCCTTGTGCTCCCGTCTGTTGGCCCCAGCAGAGCGGGAGGGGACGTGGGAGGAGAATAGGGGAGTAACACAGCCTGATCTTGGTCCTTGCAGAAGTGCACGGAGTACTGGCCAGAAGAGCAGGTCGTCCATGATGGCGTGGAGATCACTGTGCAGAAAGTCATCCACACTGAGGACTATCGGCTGCGACTCATCTCCCTCAGGGTGAGGCCTGGGGTCAGACAGGGCTGACTGGGAGGCTTAGCTGGGACCACCAACTGAATAAAGTACTCAAAGGCCTACCATAGGTGATGCGTAGGCCTAGGTCACACCCAGGGTTTACTGGTAAGCAGGGTGAATAGTCTTGGGCACTAGGGTCAAGACGGAGCCTCAGCGGCGTTTCCCAAACCTTATTTTCATGTACCATCTGGCTCTTCCTGGGCCCTGCTGCTCATGACAGTTCTAGTTCTTCTCTGCAACCTCTCAATGCCAGGACTGTCCCAGTGAGGAAGCTTCCTGAGCTTCCAGCACTGTCCCTATCATAACAGAAGGTTCTTTATGACTTTGAGTGCCAGTAATGTCGCTTCCATTGGGATTCTGACTTCTAGTCTGAAGCACCCAGTGTGTCCACCACCAGAGGGCAGGCACTCCTTGCTGCTTTAGGACACACGATCAGGCTTACAGGAAATGGCAGGGAAAAGGAAAACACGCAAAATATGAGCAACACAGAGCAGCCCAGAAGACCGGGGGAAGGCGTCCTCCCACCCAAAAGTTGTGCTTCTCCCAGAACAAGCAGAAGGGGAGAGACTCCTCCTTGGGGGTATTAGAAGGTTCTGGTTTGGAAAAGTGATGATGTGTTTGCAGAAGATGGAGTCCCCTGTGATCACCCAGAAAGGTGGGAAAGTTAAGCGGGGCACCAGAAAGCTGATGCCCTCTTCAGAAACAGCCTAGAAAGGTCACTGATGCTGACAGCCACAGAGTTCAGTCACAGAAAGGAGCTTAGGGCCTGACGTTTGACCCTCTGAGCTTCCCTGTCTCCCAGTGGATACAGAACTGGACAAGATGCCAGGATGCCTGAGCCCCCAGAAGGCAGTGTCCATATGAGCATCTAACACCAAGATTTACTGGAAACACTGAAGGCCCCAGGGAGAGGGGCAGGTGCTGTGGTCTCTGTCACAGCCATGTAATACAAGAGCATGAGGAACCAGCTTTCAAGTAGAAAGAGGCTGTATGGGGCTGCTCATCTTCTCCGTGCTACGGGATCAGCTAGGGAAGAACTGGGGGGGGGGAGTCTTGGGGTTTGACAGAGTTGACAAGCCCCTGCTCTGGGTATAGCTCTGACTCGGATAGTGGGGACAGAGCTGTGTTCTGGACTCTTGGTTCAAGGAACACCTATAAGATGGCAAATATCACCTAGTGATCAGCACGGATGCAGAAAGGCGCCCTGCCATATAGAATGTTCTGAGGGTGCCTCCCAGAAGTGCTTTATGGGGTCTTGGAGGGTTGGGGAGGCATGGCCAGGGGCGAACAAGTGGGAAAGCTTTCCTAGCATGCAAAAGGAGCAGCTCTGTGTGCAAGCACCCGTGTGTGCAGCACCCATGTGTGCAGCAGAAAGGATGATGGAGTAAGGAAGCTCTCTGGGGTCTCTAAGGGCATGGATCACATTTGAAGGTGTGCACTCCTGACCCACGGGCCCCACCATCAGCTTCCCGCACAATAGAAAGGAGGCTTCAACATAGAAACTAGAGGATAGGAAACCATGGCAGTCAGCCCGTAGTGAAGGGTTTCTTGGTTTGGTGTAGGAAGGTACCCAGGTTCTCACACTAGGCCAGAACTCTCTCACTGAGCTATATATCCCCAGCCCTTTTTTATTGTCTTGTTTGTTCTGAGATAGTCTCACTAAGTTCCCCCACACTGACCTGGAACTTGCTCTGTAGATCAAGCAGGCCTTAATCTTTCTGCCTCAGGTTTCCAAGTAGCTAGGATTACAGGCCTGCACCATCAGGCCCAGCCAGCGAAAGGTCTTAAACACAATGCAGTATATCCAGATCTGTGTTTTAGAGAGACCATTTTGATGCTAAGGGTCTTTGGTAGTCAGGCAGGAAGAGGGTAGGCCCTTCCCATGGTGGGATGATAAAGCAGAGACTGGCAGCGCATAATGAGGACAGAGGGATGAGCAGGCAGAGCAGAGTCCCCTGTGCTCTGGGTCATGTGACTAAGGGGTACCTGGAACATCTGTCAGAATAAGAAACTTCCAGGTAGTAATGAACTGGAGAAAAATGCTTTTTGCCTTTCTTGGATGATTTTAGTGTTTAGAGGTCAATGCACGCATGCACACACCAACCTAACTCTGATCTGTCCTGTATCATTGCGCAGTAGGGTAGATGGGGACTGAGGATCTCTCCACTCTCTGTGCCCTCTCTTCCCTCCCTTTCCCATCTCCATCTTTGGATGAATCAGGTCCCGGAACATTCACATGTATCTGGCAGGGAGTGGGAGCTCTCTCTCTCTCTCTCTCTCTCTCTCTCTCTCTCTCTCTCTCTCTCTCTCTCTCTCTCTCTCTCTCTCTCTCTTTCTCTCTCCCTCTCTCTCTCCTGAGCAGAGAGGGACTGAAGAGCGAGGCTTGAAGCATTACTGGTTCACATCCTGGCCGGACCAGAAGACTCCGGACCGAGCACCTCCCCTCCTGCACCTGGTACGGGAGGTGGAAGAGGCAGCCCAACAAGAGGGACCCCATTGTTCCCCAATCATCGTTCACTGCAGGTGGGTTTTCCTGCCCACCCACTGGGGCAGATCCACCCCCCATCCCTGGGCTCCTAACCCCATCTATCCTCCCGACCTCCAGTGCAGGGATTGGGAGGACTGGCTGCTTCATCGCCACCAGCATCTGCTGCCAGCAGCTGCGACGTGAGGGCGTCGTGGACATCCTAAAGACCACATGCCAGCTCCGTCAGGACAGGTCAGCCACTGGTCAGGGGAGGAAAGGGTGGCAGTGTGACGTGTGCATGAACTGAGGTTCAGTTGACAAACCAGATGTAGTCTGTAAGGCAGATGGGGAACAGAAAGAAAAAAAAAAAACAAATGGAAGAGAGCAGAATCCAGGCAGCTCTCTGGAGGAAGAGAGAAGACAGGCAGCTGGTGGAAAGGATAGGAGCTGAAATCAGGGTGTGTCCCCAAAATGAAGGGACAGAGAGCAATAGCTGGGAAGAGTTGATCTCTGTAAGCTACAGAATAGCTGGCACCCCTAGTGTTTGAGGACCCCTCCCGCAGCCCACTGCATCTCTACTGGCCAGGGGTGGCATGATCCAGACATGTGAACAGTACCAGTTTGTGCACCACGTCATGAGCCTCTATGAGAAGCAACTGTCCCACCAGTCCTCAGAGTGACCACGCTCTTCCTCTGAGCTCCTCTGGGCACTGCCCAGCCTGAGTCTGGGCCTTCACCCTAACAACCCAAGACCTGGCCTTGCTTGGGTCCTGGGTCTGCTCCCTGTTCCTTCCCCCCACTCTTCCTTTTCTTCAGTCTGCTCCCCCTCTGTTGTCCTGGCCTGGTCCCTACCCCCAGCCTAGCTCTTCTACTGTACATACTGCAGAGTTGGGGAGGGCAGGGGAGGAATGTGCCAGGCCAGGCCTGGGGCCCCTGGGCCTGACCCACACCATACAGACCCGGGGCCTCAGTTTTAACCATGGTTCCACCGCTACTTGATCCAAAATGTTTCAGTGCCACATCCCAAGTGTTCTATCACTTCGTGTTCTGTCTATCCATCCATCTCTGCTATCTGTACCAGACACTGTGTCCCCTCAGCCAGGAATAGAACCCTGAACTGAGCTCCGGCTTCTCAGTCCCCCAGCCCCCGAGGCAGAGAGGTACCTGCCTCTGGCTCCGCCAGCTCCTCGGAAAAGGCAGATTGTATTTTGCCATCAGAATGTGGATGGCAGGCATAGGATTCAGAAACCAGGCAGGGGAGCACGTGATGGTTGACAGAGAGATCCCAGCTAAGGAAGGTTCCTGGGCAAGGGTGGGCATTACTCTAGATGCCTTCTGAGTGTTTGGTACTCTCAGGAGGCAATGACCAGCCTGGGAGGCACTGGAGAGGAAGAGGAGAGATGCAGGTGGGGAACCCCAAAGAGCCGGGCCCTGAGGGGGGCCTCCAAGAGTAGGATGGGGACTCAACTCCAAACCTGTAAGACATCTTTCTGTGTCACTATGGGAAAGCCCAAAAGTCTCTCCGCGTGTCGCTCTGCGTGTGTTCCCTGTGTCCATGTGTGTGTTGAGAGCCCATGAGCAGGGCATGCATGATTCTTTGGCAACATGTGTTATCTTGGAGCCACGTGTTTTTATTGCTGACTTTAAATATTTATTCCACGGCAAACAGAGACATTTGGTGTCTTTTTATAATTCGCTCATGGTCATTGAATAGAGCAATAAACAGAGCATTTTGAGCAAAACTAGTCTCCTGGGTCTGTCATTTCCAGTTCCTTCCATTCCCAGTCTCCTTGCACCCCAGGATTTTGTGCCTCTCCCCTGCCCGTGTGCATAAAGTTGCCTTTCTTGCTCGCTGGCGCCCCCTGTGGAGACTGGGAATATACATGAAGCCAAATTTAAAAAGCCAAAGTCTATTAATACCTCAGGATTCTCACTCGGCCTTCAGCCCCAGCCCACAGAAGTACACTGCACCACAGGGAACCTCACAGATGGGTATGGGAAGTTTCCAGAAAGGCAAAGTGATTAGCAGGTCACCAGCTAGAGAGCTGAGGCAGGGAGGCCAAGGCCCCCCCATCATACCCAGGCCCCTCTCTGGTTGGATAATACAGTTCTTTTCTCTGGGACCCCATCTGAGCTTCAGACATCCTTGTTTTTTCTTATTGTCCATGCCATCCCCTCCATGGCTGAATCTTTGAAGGTCCCACTGACTGGCCATCAGCCTGTCCTGGGGTGACCTCCATTACCATCAGTGGTCGTCAACTTCCTTTGCTTCATCTTAGGGTCAGGGGAGACCAGAACAGAAGTGTCCCAGATAGCTTGGAATCTAGTTCCCTGGGGCCCTTTGGGAGGGGCTACTCTCAGCCCAGGCCTCCCAAGGGAAGCTGTTGGATTACAGCTGCTATTGGGCCCCATTGAGCCAATGGAAGTAAGTGGGCAGGTCCAACAAGTCCAAGGCAGGGCTGCCCGCAGGCAGAGCTCTCCCTCCCAGAGGACGGTCTGTCTACCCAGATTTCAGAGACTGGGCTAAGGAATAGGAAGGAGCAGAGCTACTGTCATTCTCTTACCCCATAAGGCCACACTGTGCAGCAGAACAAACGGTGATCCCAGAATTTGTGCAAGGTGGCACATCCACTAGACTCACCCAGCGTACCTCTTCCCAGTCCTGTTGGGTTGCACTCGCTCATATACCCACGCAGGGACAGCTGCCTTGGGCTCCTCAGCTCAGAGAAGCCCCACCCGGCAGCAGTGAGAAACAGAAACTCTACCATAAGGCACAGGAAATAGACTCCTGGCTTGCCACCTCAGCGTCTCTCAGGCCTGGTCAGCAGTCCGTCCATTCCTGCATCCAGCTTGCTTCCCTCCCCTAACTTCCACCGCTAAGTGGTGTGCCATCAAGCTGAAATAAGAGCCTAAGAAAGGGGTCCCCCAAGAGCATAGCCTCTAAGGAACTGGTGACAATCAGTGTCCACTGTCGGAACAAAGAAGGAGACTGACCATCCTGCTGTCAGGGCAGCAACCAAGCTTCCAAGCCACAGGCACAGCAACCAAGGGTTGGAAGGCTGAGGTTAGTAAAGAAGGTAAGGCTTCCTGACGTTGCCTCTGGGAAAAGACATCAACTGGTACTTTCTGTGCCAGAGGAGGAGATGGAGTGAGACAGTTTGGGCTGCTCTCAGAACCTAGAGACAGAAGCAACCCAGGCAAAAACGTATGAAGTAGAAATGGCTAGTTAGCCTCAGACCATCATTCTGAAGAAGACTTTGAATTCTCTGGAGGCCACTGGGCCAGACAGGGCTGGAGGAGCAAGAAGCTCAGATTCTGTTGTGGGTGACAATTTGGATAGCAGACACATTTCCTCATATGCAAATTAGGTTCTTAAAAACCACCACTCAGGTTAACTAAGAGGCAGGTGTGTCCATTCACTAAAGCGCGGGTGCTGCCATCATGAACATGGAAATTCCTTGTAAACTGGTATACAGAGATCTCCACGGCACAGAGAGAAAACAGGGACAGAACTGTGTGTGACAGGCCACCTGACATGTACAATGGGAAGACCACATGCCCCTATCTGTGTCTAAATGGAAGGGCTCCAGAGGGAACCCCAGATTGCATGCGGGTCCCTCTCTGGAGGGCTAGGAGGTGGGAAGGAAACGTTTATGGCATCTTATGTGATGAATATATTAGACTACTGGCTTTAAAAAGTATAAGAAATAAAAGCTAAGCCTCTGCCTCTGTCCTGTGACAAATGGAAACAGCTGCGGTAACACAGTCACCTGTGTCAATGTCCCCAACACCACAAGTTCCCCCAGACCCAGAACGGAAAGCTAGTCAGCATCCTTGAACGGCCTGACTCAGAAAGGCATAGTCAGAAATCCCTCCTCTGGCCCGACTTCCAGATGCATTGCCCGGCACTGCTTTCAGCTCAGTGCCTCTCAGCAGGTCTCCCAGCTCCCTGTGAGCCCTGCTCAGTTATCTGGGTAAGATTAAGCCCCAGATCCTCCGTCTCCAGGAACCTGGGACTGTTTGTGCTGCTGGGCGAAGGCACAGGCCCACTGGTCCTTGTAACCAATTAGGGAAAGGAATGGGGAGTAAAGAAAAGAGAGGCCAGAGAGTAAAAGTCCATTGCCTGACTACTCTCTTCTGCTGCGCGTTCCCTATCCCTTGTGTCTATAGACACCTGACGTGTGTGCATGAACATGTGCGCATGCATGCACACATACACACACACACACACACACACACAAACACACAGCACCAGTGGCCTCATCCTCTCCATGGTCCACACAGGTTAGCACCCATGCCTGCTGTCACCATGATGGCCCCTTACTACCAGCAGATGGTATAGTAATAACATGGGTCCCTGGAGTTCTCCAGGTCCAACCCCCCCCCCAATGAAGACCTTCCAGACAACCAGGATGGTGGGAGACAGTGGTATGGGTGAGGGAGTGTGAAGGGAGGTCAGGAAAGCCTTCCCCTTTCTATACACACCCATAGGTGGCCTCAGTCTTTGCCATGAGTTGGTCCTTTAGGAGACCCCAGTACTAACAACTACCTCCTCCCAACCTGTGCTTCTAATCCAAGGCTTGAGCTGGATGGCCGAATCTCTGAGTAAACAGGTTAGGAAAAATATGAATCCCACGGATGTGTGTAAAAGGTTAATAAACTCTTCAATTGCTTAAGTCATTCAGAGCCAGGGACAAATGGATCGCACGAATGTCACCCTTGCAGGAAGGTACATTGAGCTATGCTAACCCTGGTCCACTTAAGACCTGGCCACAGGCAGAAGCGAGACAAGCACATAAACAAATGCCTGGGCAATCCGGCTCTTACTCCTTGGGGCCAGACTTGAAGCAGAGAGCATCACAGGAAAGCTGGGAAGGAGTCTCAGGGCAGGACAGGCTGTTTCAGCTGTGTCTCTGATGGAAGCGGTTAAAAGATGGCTGGAAGCCAAGGTATTATCTTTCCTCACAGCCTTCTTGTCTACCTTCAAGGTCTCAGAAGGACAAAGTCTCCTTAAGTCCTCTGTGTACAAGGTCATGAGATAAACACCACACCACTCTGGCCAGTGAGACAGAGCCTTGAAGTCAAGCAGCCAGGATTCAAGGCCTACGGTCTAGACCAAAAACTGCAAAATGGTTTACAGTCACGATTTTCAGCCCTAGCAGTGAATGAGAGCCATTTCAACCTAGGGGTGGGGCTGGAAAAACCAGCCACGCCTGAGTCTCTCCCGGACCATTAAATTGGGGAATGTTTTTTAAGCTCCTCAGGGATTCTGGTGAGCAGCCAGGGTCGACAGGACTGACCAGCAGAGTTCAGGCAGGGAATGGGGAAACACGGATGGGGGGGGCAGGGAAAGCGGGGGGCACTTGAGAGGACACCTCTCTAAAGAAGCAGCTGTGGTTCACCTCCCACTAACTAGCAGCCAACATTCTCATGTAACATCTTTCCTTTTTCATGGACTGCCACTTTGTTTACGCATCATGGTGGTCAAGAAAAGACATCTGCAGGAAAGAGCAGCCTCCACACCGCCTCTTTAGACCACGAGTTGCTATTGAAAATCAAGCCGTGAGAGTCCTTAACAAAATGTTTTCCATCCCAGCCTGAGTACGGATAGCAAAAGCACCTACTTTACTGGCTGCCCTGAGGGTTGACAAAATCACCTCCGATGTGTGCCTCACATGGCCCAGGGCACAGGGAAAGAAAGGGCTTCCTAAAGCAGCCATGAAGACCTTGTATCGTTTATACCACAGTGACTGAGCACTGGCCTAACCATGTGCAAGACCCTGGGCTCACTCCCCAGCATCACAAGAAAATAAAACAAGGGGATAGAGGTGGAATATGCTCTTTCAGTTAAGGTGAAATCCATAGGCAGCCCCTCTGGATTGGCAATGTGTCCTGCCTCTCACCCAGGAATCACTACTTCCAAGAAAACTCATGCTGAACCCACAGGCTGGCTGAGAAAATCTAAGACAGCATTCAACTAAATTACAGCCCTTCCAAGGAGAAGCAGGCCCAAGGACCTTATACTAGGGGACCAGAACTCACAGGAAAGAAGCCCAAAAGAAGATAGATGATAGAGAGAGAGAGAGAGAGAGAGAGAGAGAGAGAGAGAGAGAGAGAGAGAGAGAGAGAGAGAGAGAGAGAGAGATAGAATAGAATAGAATAGATTATAGACAGACAGACAGACACCTATCCTAAAAGGGAAGTCTCCTTTTATATATCTGTATGAGACTCAAGGTGACCCTATAAAGGTCCTTGACCACTGCAGGGTAAAGAGGCATTAGTGCTCCCTAGTGGCTGAGATTAGACAGAATTTGATGACTATCAATTCCAGTCCCAGATGGTTTCCTGTTCTCTCTGACCCTCACTGTCCTTGTTTCCGCATGCCCCACCCACTCAAGCAAATGTGAGCCCTCAATCCCAGGATGAACTCCCAGCTAGAGTCCTTCCTACCTCTTGGTTGGCCCATAGGAAGTAGTGACAAGGAAGCTGTCCAGCACAGTGTCATTCTTGTGAACCTGGAGTTCCGGCACCCTGCCTGGGGAAGTGTCCCTGAGTTCATGAGAAACCTCGTCCCACCATCTCTCCTGAGGATATGCCTCTCTGTGTGTCTCCCCAGGCCTCTTTCTCCTCCAGTCCCTTCCCAGTGTCCCCCAATACACACACTGAGAACTGTATTCCTCCCTGCTCCAGGCTGGCCCCGGGTCCCAGGAGGAGGTAAGGAGTTGGCATTGCTTCTAACCTGTGGGCTATGGAGTAGAACATACTGTGTTTCCACCACAGCAAATAACAGGAAAACCTCAAACCTTCCATGTCCTGGAAGAGGGAAGGAGGAATCTCTAAGACTTTCTATAACAAAATCCACAAGGAACAAATGCTAAAGATGAAGCTGAACACTGAGGAGGCAGAGGCTTAGACACCTCTCGCCCATCACTCACCCCACCCGACCCCTGCCAGGGCAGGCTGCAGGCCTCAGAGAGTCAACCTGCAGTTATCTGCAGGGCAAGGTGACAACGAGGGCCAAGTCAGAAGGTAGTGACAAAGCCAGAGGGAAGGGAAGAGACCAGCGGATGTTCGAAAGCCAAAGGAGTAGTTGATCAAACCGAGGACTCAGGAAGTGAATAGCTACACAGTAAGGATAGCAAAGAGGGACCATGGTCGTCGGAGTGAGACCATGCTGGGGAAACAGGATAGGGCTGAGACCCGAGCTCCTGGTCCTCCAGAAGAGCCTCATCAAGGACTAACCATCCTTAAGGTCTCACTCTGGATCCCTTCCGGAAAAGTGTTGCCCAACTGCAAAGTCAGCTTCCAGAGGCAGAGAGGGTCACTCACTGGGGGGACCCTAAATTCCTAAGATCCTTCCCCACTTCCCACTGTGAAAGGTGAAGTTCTGCCTCGCTCCCTCAACAGAACCTGGTCTCTTTTCCCAAAACCTGGTCCTTGGATCTTCTGCCCACACACAAGCTGTCCCGGTGTCTCCTCAGGGGCACACCCTGCACAAGGCCAGCCCCTCTGTGAGCACCATGCAGACAAGAACCAGGACAGTTGTATTCTCTCCTGTTCCCTCGAGGGTCCAGGCTAGTGCCTGAGAAGAACAAGTAAATTGCATTAAGTGAAATTTCATTAGATTTCCCACTGCAGGAAAATGAAATATAAATTTCAACTCCGGAGGTCCATGCCCTTTAGGAGCTCATAGCTGGGGGGAGGGAGTGTCTGTTGGGGAAACTGACAATGTTGTTGTTATAGAACTGGACAGCAGATGCCAGTACCCACACTCCTTGCCCTGTTTTTCATGCATAACCCCAACACTCAGCTACGTTCCCTCCTCTAAAAACTCTCTTTTGCTATCTCACAAGAGATCTCTTACTCAACTCCTGGTCTAACTCTGCCCCAGCGGAGTGATGTCAGATGATTCAGACAACAGCAGGTGCGTTGAAAGCAATGAGCACACAGATGCCATTACACCATCCCTGCTGGTAACAAAGGGCAAGCTTGCATCCTCCTGGCTTTTTCTCCTAGGAACTAGGTATCTGCCCTTTGGACTGTGCCCTCTTTTTGTCCTCAGGTCAAGAAAAACTAGATCAAGAAGCTGTGTAAGAGGATGGGAGGTGGCAAGGCGGCAGTCCCTGCCCAGGATGAGGTCTCCTCCCTATCCAGCTGAAGCTTCTCAAAGGCCTTGTCTCAGAGTCCTGAGTTCAAGGATCCACAGAGTATGGAGAGGTATCTCAAGGCTGGTACAGAGGGAGATAGTGAGTAACAATCTTGGTCCCCCTCTAACAGTCTAGGGCTCCCTTGACCCCAGAAAAAGAAGAAGCAGAGAGTGACAGAAGAGAAAGATGTTGGAGATTTTGGCAGAGGTACGCAAGAAGGACTTTGCAAAGGTCTCTATGGACCTGACTTGGGTGAGCTGAAAAAAAAAAAAAAACACGCAAAGGGATAGAAGAAAGTGAAAGTGGGGAAGAGGAAGTGCCCAGCAGGGAGCAGGGGATTGGGGGTCAGGCCTGGACTTCTCCCCTGCCCTGCACACACACACATACACACACACACAGAGAGACACACACACATGCATGCACACACAAGCACTCACATGTGCACATGCGCACACGCGCGCGCGCGCACACACTAGCACTCACACGTGTGCAAGGCAGGCTGTCCACCACAGAGGCAGAGAGAGATCCTGTCACACTCCTATCCTAATTCACATCACCTCCTCTGTTGCGTGCTGTGAATTCAGACAAACCTGGGTTCAAATTACACTTCCATTGTCTTGGGTATCTGAGTTTCAGTTTCTACATCAGAAAATCTCTGCTTCTCTATTTGTTTTTCTGTTGTCATTTGTTCGCTTACATCATGACTATTCTATGAATGATGGTTCCTTCTTCATCTCCTACAACACTACTCTTCTATCCTTCAGTTGATCAATGAGCCTGGTGAGGCAGGAGGTGATATCTAATGAGCTTAGACCCTTAAGGGTTCCCTCCAGGACTGTGGGCACAGCCTAGATAGAGCCCGAGTGCCTCTGTGATGGAGGAGAGTTATCTGTCTATGTTACTTTCATTGGTTAATTAATAAAGAAAACTGCCTTGGCCCTTTAAGAGAACAGAAAATTAGGTAGGCGGAGTAGACAGAACAGAATGCTGGGTAGCAGGAGTTGGGGAGATGCTTCAGGCAGTTGCCATATACAGTCTCCATGCTTCTCCTCTCCGAGATGGATGCAGGTTAAGATCTCTCCTGGTAAGCCACACCTCGTGGTGCTACACAGATTACTAAATATGGGTTAAAGCCGGGCGGTGGTGGCGCACGCCTTTAATCCCAGCACTCGGGAGGCAGAGGCAGGCGGATCTCTGTGAGTTCGAGGCCAGCCTGGTCTACAAGAGTTAGTTCCAGGACAGGCTCTAAAACTACAGTGAAACCCTGTCTCAAAAAACCAAAAAAAAAAAAATATGGGTTAAAGGAAGATGTGAGAATTAGCCAATAAGAGACTGAAACTATGGGCCAGGCAGTGTTTTAAAAGAATACAGTTTCTGTGCAATTATTTTGGGTAAAGCTAGCCGGGTGGCGGGACACAGCCTGCCACTCCATTCTACACCTCTGAGCCTTGTATTTTGTTGAAACAACCTCTCAGGATTGGATTCTGAAGCCACTAGAAGACATAGAGACCAAGGTTGATACCACCACAGTCTTCGACTGTATTGTGGAGCTGAAGGACCCCAATACTGAGATGATATGGGTCAAGGTGGGGAACTCCTAGACAGGAACCAACCTAGCTACACCATGTCTGCTATACCTTCTGCTCCTCAGACCCTCTCATTCGCGATAAGCCAGCTCCTCTCTTGTAGCTAATCAACAGGACACCTTCTGATAATGCTGAAAGAAACTAGCTCCTAGACTTTTTTTCTAATTACTCTACCATTTTCATTTCGATGTGCAATGGTTAGTCTACTCACCTTCAAACAGAAAGCCTGAATTAAATAGCCCTGAAGGTCACTGAAGTTCTGCTCCTAGGGAAAACATCTCACGGGTTCATACACATTAAGAACATGGACCTTCCTCTATATACATGAGACAGTGGTGTAGCTTGGTCTATTTGTGGGACTCCTAACAATGGGATCAGGGGCTATCTCTAATGCTTTGCTGGCTCTTGGGAACCTATTTCTCATACTGGATTGCTTTGCCCAGCCTAAATGCAAAGGGAGGTGTTTAGTCTTACTTGATACTTCATGCTTTGCTGATACCCATGGGAGGCCCGCCTCTTTCTGAACAGAAACAGAAAAGGAATGGATGGAGGGGGAGAGAGAAGAGGGGAGAGAGAGGGAATGGGAGGATAAGAGGAAGAGGAAACTGCAGTCAGGATGTAAAGAAAAATTAATTAATTAATTAATTAAAAAGAAAAGACTGTGGGCCTTAAGGAAGACAGGTACTTTGGGTCTCACCAAGCTGGATGATGAAGCTAGAGAGGTTATTGGACCTGGGTATGTTTTTAGAGAGATGAGCACGCACTCTCTGGTCAGTCATGCTAACTCTGGGGAACGGGGAGCTCAGAAGCCTATAAACCCCTTTGTCACCTTCCCTAGCTGTTCTATGAGGACCCAGTACTCCATGAACAGGTACAGTGTGAGCAGGTGAGCACCAAGTGCATGCTGGTCATTGCCAACATAAGCGTAAGCGATGCCAGTGCCTACGCCTGACTGTGGGGGTCAGTTGGATGGGTACAGTGGCAGTTTGAGAATGGGAATGCCCCCATAGGCCCATATACTTGAATGCTTGATCCCCAGTTGGCAGAACTGTTTGGGAAGGATTAGGATGTGTGGTCTTATCGAAGGAGGTGTGTCACTGGGGACAGAGTGAGGTTTTAGAAGCCCATGCCATCCCCAGTAAGCTCTCTCTGCCTGGTGGTTATGTCTCAAGGCGTGAGGTCTCCGCCACTGCTCCAGTGTCGTGCTCCCTGCAGTGATACTGACAGTGGCTAACTCTCTGAAACTGTAAGCCCCAAATAAGCACTTTCCTTCCTAAACAATGGAAAAGTGACTAAGATGCGTGCAGCGTTCACCGTGTTGGATATGGAAGTGGGCATCTAGGCACAAAAGGCATGTCAGGAAGAGGAATGGCCTGGAGGGGCCTACTGCCATATTGGAGAGAAAACTGTGGTCTAAGCATGAAAGGACTACAAGGGCATGAGAGTTAGTATAACAAAGAAGCATGAACTATAAGTATAGATATTCCTTAGAGATTATGCAATAATGTCATGGGCAGTGCAGCGTGGTAGTTAAGAGGGCAGACTCTGGGATTAGACTACCGGGGTCCAAGTCTCAGCTTCTGCTACTTATAGATGTGTGATTCACAGCAAGTTGCCTTATTTCTTGGCTCTGGTTTCTCTGTCTGTAAAATGGGAAAACATAATAGAACCTACCTAGATGATTTGTTGGTCCACGGGAGTCACGCAAAGATGGAGACGGACCACTGAAGTCTAATAAACCAGAAGCAAACTTTATTCTAGGAAAAAAATAAAAAGTTAAAAAAAAAATCTACCTGGGGCACGAAAAGCTTATCGTCTAGCTGAGACCACGGCCAGAGTTTGCACTTGTACGGCTGTGGCAAAGGCCAGCTTTTGAACCCTCCCTTTTTATATTAAGAAACAACAAGCATTAGGCAATAACAAAGGAATTTTTACAATCTTGAAGTGATAGACATAAATTGCCCTTCTTTGCAATTTCCATTAACAGAGTTTTTCAGTTAAACTAGTGTTTGTATTTAGCCCATTGTTTTCCCCTGGCACTCCTTGATGGTGTTTACCAAGGCTCTGCACCTCCTTGCCACTGCCAGTTTCGCATGGCAGGGAAGGGTATGGGAAAAATATAAAACCAAAAAGTCAAAAGTCACGTCCATCCCATCATTTAAAAATTACCTCCGCTCACATCAGTTGCTGGCCATGACTGGCCAGGGGGTATCTAAAAGCTGATCCTCAGTTTGCAGAGCGACCCTAAGTTTGCAGAGGGCAGCTTCAGCCTCACAGAGCTATGGGTTGTAAAGCAGAGTAACCCACTGTTAATAGTTAATCCTTAAGCTGCTGAGAAAGCTGCTGACAGTCTGTTCTCATTCTCCTGGGCTTACAACTTTATATTTTTTTTTATTTCTACATTCTTATTTCTGGAATCCATATTTTTATCTTCTTATTTTTGGACTTTTCAGATTAATCAATATGTGAAAATTAGCTATAATAGTGCCTATCAGATCTCTAATATCATATAAGTTTTTTTAACTGCTATTAATACTACTGGAAGAGAGGCCATGTAAATATTATAAGATGGGACTCCAGGTCAGATGGAGGTTAGCAAGTGGTATGAAAGGAAGGGTGTTTCCCTAGCTGTGGGCCACAGGAGGCCAATGAGCCCTGTGTTTCCATTCCCCTCAACTGCCCACCTCCTGCTCTCTGCCGCAGATGAGCCACTGAAGTCCACAGAAGCGAAACTAGCAATGGTGGCAATGGTGGACAGCTGTGTTTGAGATCCATCGCTCTGAGAAAGAGACTGAAGTGTGTGAATGTTCAACAAGAAGGAGCTGCAGAGGAGTGACAGATATGAGCTCTGAAACCATCTGAGGGTGGCCTGACCTCCACACTTCAGAGCAAAGACGCAGACTCAGCAAGAGTGGCAGGTTCTCTGACCAGGCGGGAACGTGGTACAGAGGCTCATCTCAATACCAGACTGTGAATGGTTCAGTTAGAGCTGGAGGGGTGGAATTCATGCCATGGCAGCCCTCATGTGTCCGTCCATCCATCCAGCTCCTCTTGGCAAGGCTCTGTGATGGGGACTGAAAATAGAAGGTTCTTGTAGTAGGGGAGGCAGGAAAGAATGAAATTATAATAGTTACTAACCTGGAGTTAACACACGCTGGGGTCATATTATCAGCTGGGTAATCATGGACCAAAAATGTATACCTTTGAGCCGTGTAACATTCTCTGTGGAGATGTGAATCCACATTTATTCACCCCCCCCAGGTAAGCCCAAGTATTCATTGCATGTAAGGTCCTCTGAAGATAGACAGGTTCAAGGACGCTGGACCAATCTGTAAGCTCATAGCTCCTGCCCCATCCTACCAGTTCCTCTCCATCCTGCAATGCCTTGCCCTGTAGATCTCCTTCCATTGATGCATCCATCTGGAAACACTAGCTACATGAAAGTGGGCTACATGGCTCACATTAAGGTGCCCTTACTAGCAAGGCTGTTGTCCAAAGTGACCTGGTACAAGATGGTGTATGGAGGTGACTGAAGAGGAGCGTGTGTTCGTGGAGCACAGAGAAGACCAGCATCTGCTCACCACCTCCAACCATCCATAAAGACAGCAGCTTGGTCCTGCTCAAGCTCAAGCTCAACAATCACACAGAAACTCTACTGTGTACCTCAATCTGCTAGGTAAGGGCACAGCCACCAGGCTGTCTGAGAGCACCAGCTGGCCAGCAATCAGAGTGGGTGACTGGGAAGAAGGCTCTGGACAGAGTTTGAGTTTTGACTGGGAATGGGATTGGAATACTGGCTTTGTAACCAGAAGCTGACTGCCTAATTTCTTAAGCGGCCTTGATCAAGTAGACCACTCTAAGCCTCAGCTTCCCACTGGGAACAAGGTAGGGATTTACCCTAGCATCTATTTCTAGTGCTTCTCAAATGCACAGCAGAGTGCACAGTACACAGCTCATTTCCCAGTGGTCACTTGAGTGTTGTTGTAGACTAAACAATGAGGATTGGGCTGGTAGGGAGGAGATGAGGTGAGGGGTGGGACTAAGGAGAGGAGGGTAGGTTGGTTGCAAAGAGCACTGAGGTGGGAAGAAAAACAATGAGCTGGAGTTGGGGTAGGAAGGGGATTTTAGATTGATTTGGGCCATGATGAGGAGCTGGCTCTGTGGCCTTCAGCATCCATCCACACACACACACCATCGTTTGGACCATTAGGAGCTGGCTTTGTGGCCTTCAGCATCCATCACACACACACACACACACACACACACACACACACACACACACACCATCGTTTGGCTCATGAGGAGTTGGCTTTGAGGCCTTCAGCATCCATCACACACACAAAGCTAGGGCATGGGAAGGTTTGCATTTTCATTCCGTTAACCACCCCTGTGATCTTGATGTTGGGGACACATAGATACAGCATACCCAAATGAGTAAAACCGGTAGACACAGAAGTAATAGTTCCCCAAGAACAACAGTAACACTAGAAAGCACAGGTATTTTGGAACCTCAGAAAAGGGAGGAGAACTTGTCTAGGAGAGAGTTGTGGTATGGATGGCAGCTAAGCAGGGTTTTCCAGGGGCTTCGGGGTACTCATCTCTAGGGAGGCAGGAGGCTCAGACAAGCAAGGATCAAACTCCCAGGCCAGGGGCTGGAGAGATGGCTCAGAGGTTAAGAGCATTGCCTGCTCTTCCAAAGGTCCTTAGTTCAATTCCCAGCAACCACATGGTGGCTCACAACCATCTGTAATGAGATCTGGTGCCCTCTTCTGGCCTGCAGGCATACATGCAGACAGAATACTGAGACTACTGTACACATAATAAATAAATAAATAAATATTTTTAAAAAATTTTAAAAAAAAACTCCCGGGGCACATCTAGGAGTACTGGACACAGGACAAGTGAGGGATCCAGAAAACTCAGAGCCCAGTTTTGCCCCAGCCTAGCCAGACCTCTGGTTAGTGAGAAACCCTTTTGTCCCTTTGCTCCAAAGCCCCATGTGTGCCACTGCTGTCTGTCTCTAGACCGCCCGAACTCTCGCCAAGGCCAAGGGCAGTTCCTGGAGCTCTTGTGTAACTGAGTGCACAGGAAACGGAAGGCCGGCCTGTGAAACAGTTCACTGTGGAAGTCCTAGAGGAGAAGGAGAGATGGATGCCAAATGGCCAACTTCACCACCCAGGCAAAAGAACGGAAAGACCCAGCTGAGACTGAGAAAGTCTTTGTAGCAAATCCTATAGTTGAGAGATTGCTTAGTGTCAAGCAGGGAGGGGTGCCTAGGAGTTATGATGAGGGCCTTTGGCTACTGAGGTATGCTAACCTGCAGGAAATACCACAGGCTCATCCACTAACTGTTCAGTACGACATTCTGATCGCAGATGAAGAGCAAATATCATGACAAAACCAACTCTACTTCTTTCTTCATTTCCAGAAATCATTTTGAAAGCTGAGGGTCTATGACACCAACTTAGGAATAAGCCTGAAACCACTTTCACTTTTCCAAAGAAAACCCTTGGCAGTATCAGTATTTTAATTATAATTCTTAATTAATTACTGGCTGCACCCCTCCCAAATGGTTTCCCGGTGTCAGTGTGTCGAGACTGAGAACTGTGGCACCAGAGTTGCAGGAACCAGAGGACTTGTATTGCCCATATCTTACACGGTAAAACCATCTGGGCTTTAGTAAATGCTCGTGCATGCCTGCCCTCTACCCCAAGAAAATCCAAATAGGAAATTTTGAATTAGGACCCAGATCCTAATTGTTGGTGGTGGGTTTCCATGTTTCCCATTTAATGTTTAACCAGCGTTAACAATCACTGGTTTAGGTGTTTCAAACAGGGGCAGAAATCAGCATGGGTCAGGGTGCTATTGACATGTTCCCCCTTCCTTACTTTTTCCCTCTCCAGGTTACCCATAGCACCGCCTTGCCTTGCCACTCAGCCTCAAGTGATTGATGTGACCAGGAAATTGGTGATCATCACATAGAATGTCCCTGTCCAGGATGGGGCAGGGCAGTGCTTGGCTACTTTGTCCAGTAAAGAAAGAAAGGCAACAATCTGTGAATGCCAGTCAACAAGGACCCTGTTTAGGGTGAGGCACTAGGGATGTTCTAGGTCAGGAGTGGGTGGGACAAAGAAAGTCTTCCTGAGTGGGTATACTCTCTCCTCAAGTTCCGTTGGAGTCTTAGCATCCCATAACCTCCCCTTCTGTGGTCTCCCACTCTTTGGTCTCTTATGTCACAGGTGTTCCTAGCCTCATGACCTCTCCATCTCCTCACCTCAGGCACAGAGTAAACTGTGGATGGAGGACACAGAATGTCAACTCCAAGTTCTAGCTGTGTACAAGGCCACCCGAGAACATTCCAGCCTACCAACCAGTTCATTGATGGCCAAGGATCCTGTTGGTATGAGGCTTGGTCCAACACATGAGTGAAACCAGCCCTTTTGAGAGAGAAAAGTCTGGGAAAAGTCTGACAGGAAGGACTACATTCTCCCTCTCTGGCAACTGCCAGCCTTGTAGAGGAGCGGGATTCATACTCAAGAGAAAGCCAACAAATAAAGTCTGAGCATCGGGGTCAGTGAGAAGGCAGGGAAGGCAGGGCTTTTCTCACGCTTTGCGATCTGTTGTTAGGTGAGTGAGGAGGTGTGTTAGGATGGAGTGAGGCTCTGGGTAGATGCTCAGGAGGCCTGCAGTTAGGATATGATGTGGGAATAAGTGGATTGGTGGAAATGGCTACGTTAAATCTGGGTTTTGAACGTATGAGAGTTGACTGTGTAGGGTGTGTTGAATTTTGAAGATACTGAAACTACTGAGTTAGGAAAATAACTAAGCTGGCACCTTGTTGAGTAATCAAGTTATAAATTGAGGGTGTTCCCTGTGGAAGCTGCTGTGGAAGTAGCGCAAACGAGGGTCCAGGCTGAGTGTGAGAACTAGCTATGGGGTTGGGACGGATGAGTTTGGGGAGCAACTGGATGCCTGTGCTGCCCTAGAAACTCCAGGCCTGGTACAGGGCCAAAATATGACTGATTCCTCTAATGCAAGCATCTCCCTTGGCTGGTGTGAGCCGTAAAGGGACCCATCATCCAGCTACATCCTTGAGATGAGAGCTGAAGACAGCGAGGAGTAAAGCAAGTGCATGGATGAGCCCATCTCTAATACCTGCTACACAGTGGGAATCCTTACCAGGAAGCATTTCTTCCATAGCCAAGCTGTCAGTGAGGCTGGAGTTGGAGACCCTGTAGGAGCTATATGAGGAACCATGCCACACCCTCACCAGATATGGACACAGAACTATAGGTTCAGGGCTAACATCCCAACTCCAAACCTTTCCCCTGAGGCTTCATCCCACAGAGAAAGATATGGCGATGTCCTGATCAAGAAAAACTCATCCATACTTCTTATGCCTGGATAAGACCAAGAGTAATCTTTGGAATCCCCTTGCTTGAAAAAATACAAAACAAACACTGTGCCAAATTAGTATCTCTGTGTGCCACTGGAGGTGTAAGGAATACAGAAACAAATAAGATGTAGGACCTGCCTTCCGAGATTTTACCTGCTGGGAGACACAGATGAAAAAGTAAATGTTTCCCAGTGTTCCAGAGCAGCCAGACGTCTTACCTGTACCACAGCCACAAAAGGAGTAGGGACTGGCTCTGGAGGGAAGGCTCAAAGCTGAAGAGCAATCCATGCCTTACCTGTGTCTCTTCCACCCCTGTTGCCACCAAGTTTGACCTCGGTACCTAGCTAGAGCCAGACATCCCTCTGCACCTACGCAGCCTTCTCTGGGTCGTCCCTGATTCTGCTCCCCACACTGCCCCTGCAACAAGTTGGGTGTTGTAGGCACTATTCTTCCTGACTAGTTCTGCCTCTCACCAGATCCCCATCCCTGCAGCCTAGAAGGAGAATCTTTGATAATGAGAAGAGCCTTCTTCCGAATACTTCCCGGGTGAGGGACTGTGCTCTCTTCTGTTACCACCCAAGGCTCACTACCTGCTGTGACCTGGCAGAAAGACAGCATCACCATCAAGGGCTGAGAAAAACCACCACCAAGGGCAAAAACTATCCCCAGTTCCCATTAGCAGCACCAACTGCTCAGAAATAAGGAGTGTGTCAGACCTTGCTCCAGAATGATGTCTACACGCTAGTAGTAGGTACAGTAAGAGGCCTGGAGACTGCTCTTCTTACATACTGGCCACATGCATGTGGTAGGTGCAGGCAGTGGGCAGAGGCCTCTGGAAGGTATCATCACATACTTCCCACATGCTTGTGGCAGGTCTGGGTGGTGGCAGAGGCCTTCTGCAGCTATCCTTGCATGCACACGCTACAAAACAAAACGTCGCTCCCCACTGCTACTTACCAACCTAAGACAACCTTTGCCGGTAGGTGGACAGTGGGGCTTACTTTGACTCCACAAAGCAAGGCTTTATCAGCCTTAGACTGGTAGAGAGGTTTGTTGTTTTGTTTGGTTTGATTTGGGAGGGGTTCCCCCCTTTTATCTCAGAGTCCTGAAGCCCTGGAGACATTGACCTTGGGCACAGCCCTTGTTTCAGATTCTGTGGTTGGTCATATCTGTTGAGATATGAGGCATAAACAAAGTACAATCTGCAGGGAAAGAAATGGAGACGGGGTGAAGGGTAAGAGGAATCTACTAAAAATTGGAGTGACCTCTTAACAGAGGACTGGAAGCTTTAAATGGCCCAAGAACCAAAAAAAAAAAAAAAAAAAAGATGAATCTTTATTGGCTATTAACTATATGGTGGGCACCTTATCTCTTAATTATGTAAAATAAGCAGCCATTGTTAGTCTTACTTTTGCAAATGAGGCAATGGGTATGTAAAAGAGATGTCACTTGCCAAAGGTCACACGCTAGTAAATGGCAAGGTGACACTTCACAAAGAGGCTTTTCTGACTCCACATATCTGTGCCTACTAGTCACAGAAGGAAAGTGAACAGGCTACAGTGAAGGCACAACTCTCCCCAGGGTAGCTAAAAGACCTCCAATTCTTCCAGGTTTCTCCAGACAGACCTCCTGAAAACCTGCGGCCATTTGAAGAGGCTCCCAACACAATGACTTTGACCTGGAACCATAATCCTGATGTCCAGGAAGATGGCGATGCCCACTATGTCACCTGAAGAGGGATAAACGCAGCCCCCACCTGGTTCACTGCAACCAAGTGTGTCTTCAGCAGCAAGTGCGTGGTGACATGACAAGAAATGCTCCTGCAGACAGGAGGCTCCAAATGAAATGGATGGGTGACAGTGACCCACTGCACTCCAAGGGTACCTGGCTTGTCAATAAGGACCAGAGTGAATATGAGACTAGAGGACTGCTCAGGAAGTCCTCATAGTGAAAGAAGACTATAGCTAAGGTCACTAAAGGGTGCCTAAGAATTAAGATCAGAGGATCAAGAGTTAAGATCAGTTATCACTCACAGCTCTTTGAGAAACTCAGCAGAGATGTTATCTTGTGGGTTCTTTTTTGTGACTGATAGGAAGGTGGGAAGGTGCCCTTAGGGGCCCAGATAATAATAGTGAGGGAGTGGAAGATTACAGAGCCAATTGGAAGCCTGCTATAAAGAGAGGGCGAGGCAGAGGTGAAAGCTGGGACTCTGGGAAATGGTGATGGAGTCCAAAGGGATAGAGATAACATCAGGAAGCTGGAAACGAGGGTAAATGGGGCAGAGGACAACCTACAAGCTCACCTGACATAGGGGAAGTCTGGAGGAAGAGTTCCCTGCCAGGGTAAAGAGCTGAGAATACCAGGATCCAAGAAGTGGGTACGGAGAAGGCATCGAGACTCCCTCAGTCTGAGAAAACATAAAAGCCTCTGAGACTGCTTTGGCTGGTCAAACCCTGGAGCAGGGAGGGGCACTGTGAGTGCACAATTGTCCTTGAGAACTGTGTGCCTGTGGTGGTACTCTCTTTTAGTTCCAGCACGTGGGAGGCAGAAGCAGGTGGATGTAAGTTTGAGGCCAATCTGGTCTACACAAGATTGTATAACAGTGAGACTGTTTCAGAGAAAGAATGGGGGGGGGGGGGGGCAAAGAGGAGTACACAGTTGAGGTTCCCATCATTGCTAACATCTGAGAATATCACGTCTTCCTGGGTATCTTTTGAGCTCTAACATGAAGGTAACTCACCGCTGCCCATTCCACCTATGCAGTGAGGACCTGAGCCCCAAGCTGAAATCCTATCAGCAGGGCTGGCACAATGCACCCTGCTTTCTGATCCACGGTGCTCTGTGGCCAGAACTACACCATGACTGGCACCTTCCTTGGGAACCCATGGCTCACGGTGACTATCTTACAAGGGTGATGTCAACATCACTGTGAATTCTAAGTTCCGGCACCACTTTCCAGCAGTGTATGCACCATGGTCATCCCCACCTGCACACTAAAGGACAACTGTGGCTTCTGCACGCTGCTGAAGAATGCACTAGGCAAGGACCACCGCAACTGCATGCTCACTGTCTATGGCGAGAACACCACCAGGCATGGCCTGGAGGGAGGACATATCCATCCTGTCAAAGGGCAGGGGCCCAAACCGTCAATCACTCTCAATTGACTAGGGCTGTTTTTTAATGGATCTACCATCAAGTAGTACAAATATCTCTCCCATTTTACCAATGTCATATATATTGCTCCTGGCCTCTGCAGATGTGGGGAGTTCATGATCCCTTACCAAACCGTGACAGCACACATTGATGGACTGAGACTCACCTTTTACAAAGATACTGGTTATCAGGTTTAAACCAGACTGACCCATCACAGTTTATCAGCAGGGGTCTGGAAGAAGTCTGTATGTTTACAAATCTTCTCAAGTGATTTTGATATGCATCGATGGCCCAGGGTAAGGGCAGATGAGAGGCTCAAACACGGGGAAGCGTGAAGGGGACCATCGCTCTCACATATGCCTGTCTTGCTTTGGCTTGTGATGCACATGTTTGAGATGATACTGTACCCATTTTCATCTAGTCTACTGTCTTCACAGCTACAGGGCTAGCGGTTTGACCCCTCCAGTGTGAAGCCAGACTGCTTTGTTGTTCAAGTTCCTTCCAACTTCCTCCAACCCCCATGTTAACATCCCAGCAGGCCAGGCACCCCACCCCACCCCGTTCCCTATCTCTCCAGTTTCATGTTCTATCACTCCCTCAAATTCTCTGTGGTGATGCCCTTCTATGGTTGTGGTCTCCATGGCTACAGATCTTTATTCAGCCAGTTAGATATGTCCTTCCTGGGGGGGGGGGGGGGGGGGGAGATGGCATCCCGGTCTCCCAAGCGCTCACCTAAGTGTCTGGCACTAAGAGAATAATGCTTGCAGAAGGGCTTCTGAACAGTGTCAGAACTAAGCCAGGAGGGCATGGGTGACGGAGGTGGCGGATCCAGCTTCCATTCCACAACCAGAGATGCCTGACAGTCACTCCAGTTGGTTTTAGAGTATGGACTGGGACAAGCCACCTTTCTGTTTCCTCACCTCCTGGGTTATAAGGAAGTGCCTAACACAATTCCTGGAAGCAAAGAAGAAAGTATGACTAGACGGCAGCTTCTGACCCCACACATAGCTAATCCAGCTCGGGAGACATGGGGACCAGTTCTCAGCTCCTCTGTAGCAACTCTAAATTCAGCAATTTCAGATCTCTTGTGAGTACTAATAAAGCATTTGCTTTGATCTTGTAATGATGGCAAGTCAAGCCTAGCTTCGATCACGGAGCATCTTCCAATGGCGGAGCAGCTCATTCACGCTTCAGCCTGGTGCTCACCCTCCTTGCTCCTCAGAGTGCAGCGCAATAGGAACCCCAGGGACGAGCACAGCCAACACATGGAGTCACCTTGGGGCTTCCCTTCCTTCTTCATACACACACCCACCCTCCCCTCAGCACACAGGCCAGATCCCGCTGCCTTCCTCCTCCCCATCCTGCTCCTTTCTATTTCTTTACGTCACAGGGGTCTGTGTTCAGCATTCTAGAGTGTAAATGGATCAGGACCTTGCTCCCTTAGCATACAGCCACCCTCCCATCAAAGCTGGACGGAACTGCTCATGTAGTTTTCTGGTTTTAAACACGTTTTATGGTAGAAAACTTCCTTGAAGGACTTCAAACTTGAGGCTGGAAATGATGGCGTCCTGAGCCCTGCTCCTCTCAGTCCATGTTTCTTTGTTCTCTGTCCCCATGAGAGGTCTCTGTAAAAACTTTAGGTTGGGTCAGCTCATAGTAACAGACAGCTAAATGGTAGAGCATAATGTTAGCACATGGAATGCCTTGGGTGTGATCCCCAGCACCGTTCCCCGCCCCCCCCCCAAAAAGGTTTGGAAAGCCATAGATTTATTCAACACCCAGGAGGTTTGCCTCTCCTGTATTACAGTCCCCCAAAGGTACAGCAAACATATCAATGGTATATTCACCACTGATCTTCTCTATTCAGGACTAAGTACTGCCTGTTAAAATCCGCATGCCTCTGGAGTACGGCAGAACAGTGTTCTGCTGAGGATTCAGATCTAAAGTAAGAACCAGCAAATCTAATCCCATTCCTCTCTGCTACTCAACTAAACCCAGAGTCCAAGGAGGAGATGATACAATAGAAGTCTCCATCACCTAGAGAAGCAGTTGGTCTGGCCTGTGGACAGGGAGAGAGGGTAATGCAGCAACTGCATAGCTAAGGGTTACCAAGACAACTGAGCACCTATACACAGGGGACTATGTCAAGGACAAGGGCAGACAATAGCAAGACACTACCCATCCCCCACCCTCTTGAACTATCACACACACACACACACACACACACACACACACACACGCAAGACCAGGGAAGTGAGACTCACTGAAACAAGTAGTGTCAGCACAGCCAGGGAGCCAGCTAGGTGCCAAGATGTCCAAGCCAAGACAAGAAGACAACTGTGACCCAGGCTGTGAGGACAACCAGGGCTCCTGGCACCGTGCCTCCACCCCTGTCCAGCACAGGCACGTGCCACACAGGCAGACAAGTGAGGAAGCCAACAGCCCCTAAGTTTTCATTTTATTTTATTTTTTCATATGGGCAGTAGAGGGTGGAGTTACCCCACCCTTACTCCCCTTGCATTGACTGTGCCTCGGGTCTTGAGACCCCAAATTGTCGGAACTTACTCCCAGGGCAGGAAGAAAGCATTGCTGACGGTGTGCTAGGGGAGGGCCCCCAGCCATGAGCCAGGTTGAGCACCCCTCAGGAGCTCTCTGAGGCCCACTCCTTTAAGCCTTTTACAGACAGCAGGACAAAGACATACAGCTGGGACCAGCCCCTTCCTTTGGCATGGTTCACCCTGGGAACAGAGTCTGAGGGTGATGGCACAAGGCCTGAGCTCTGGAATGGCCTGTGAAGGAAGCTCCCTCTACTACCTCATAGACAGACATCCACTCAGCACTTGAAGACTGAGACTGGAGAAGTAACAAGGCTAGACAAAGGAAAACTAGGTCCACCTTCAACCAATCTTCCCAGTGGGGAGCCTGGGGAAGGAGCTTCAAGCTCTGGTCCTGGGTCATCTTGGGAGAGAAAAGGTGGAAGAGGGTGAGTTTGGCAAATGGTCCTAGACATAAGAGATAGTCACATTCTTCCAACTAGAAAAAAAAAAAATGAGGGGTCAAAAAGCACCATCGCCATCCAGGAGGGCTCGGACAGTCCTGATGGGACGCTGAGAGGTCTGCTCTGAATTCGGCGAGGGTATGAGGCTGCCTCTTTGAGCTCTCAGTGTTATCCTGGACTATCAGCTTTCCTGGGAGCGCCTCCTGCTTACCCCCCCCCCACGCCTGCCACTTTCCCAGGAGGTGCCTGCTGATGCAGCTCCTGCACACTCCCAGAGTCTGGGCTCCAGCCCCAGGAGAAAGGTGAGCAGCCCCCAGCCCCTTCTTCAGTTGGCCTTGCTCAGTCTGTAGTCTTCCACCGGCTCCCGACTCTCGACAGCTGACAGGGCAATGAGCATCTGAGCGGCATAGTACGTGGACATGATGAGTGCCCGAGAGTAGGGCACGGGAAAGCAGAACTTGTTGAGAGCGATGGTCAGGTCTGAGATGATGAAAAGCAGTGCACCGCTGCCGGCCGCCAGCTCCGTCCATCGCCAGGCTGCCCCAACCAGCCGCAACCCTGCCATAGCTCTCCAGCCCATGAAGCTGATGAGGGCCACATAGACCCCTACCAAGTAGGTGAAGGCACCTGACAGTCCTGGGTAGAGCAGAGCATAGCACAAGCCGGACAGCACTGCAATCACCAGACCTGTCCGGAGAGCCAGTGGCCGCATGCCAAAGGCCGAAGCATAGAGTATGTGTGTCACAGCAAACATCAGGAGACCTGGAAGCAAGAGGGGATAAAGGATGCTAAAGGCAGGCTTGGTGACGAATGAGTACTTGTGTGAAGGGAATGAGACTGGGGATAGTCCAGCAGCTTTGCTCTGGGACTAAGAGAGGGGTAGGAAGACCTGTAGTTTTAAATTCACCCTCACATGCTCCCTTAGAGAACCGGTCCTCCTCCAACAGAAGACCGAAGTCCCCAGTCTCAGAAACCCTCCAACTCCCTGTCCCTTCTTCCAAAGCCTTCCCCTACCCCAACCCCAAGACCCTCTTTCCTCCAGCCCCAGGCACCCTCCCAGGCAACTCCTATAACTACTGACCATACTCAAAGTAGCCGTGGTCCTGCCAGATGAGGAAGGCATCACCCACAGCAGAGAAGACGAGCCCCACAAAGATGAGGGAGGCACTGGGGTGGGCCAGCAGGAATCGGAAGCCATGAGCCAGAAGGAAAAGCCAGAGGCAGAAGATGGGCAGGCACTTGATAAGGGCACTAAACCACGACGGACTGGATGAGGGCAGCCAGAGCACAAAATACACGCAGGTGGCCTTAAAGAAGGGCACCAGTTTGGGTCCCTCGCTCTTCACCTGGAAGAGACAGGACAAGGGCAACACTCAGAGGTGGGAGGCACAGAAGCCCATGGTGGGATGTAAGACCCAGCACCTCTCCCCCAGGGTACAATGCATACATTAGCCCTTTACGGCTCAGAACAAGGAGGACTGACAGAGAAACCTAGCCTGTCCGGCTCCAACCAGTAAGCAGGATGTGAACAAAGTCATTATCATCCTGAGGCTAGATTTACCAGGACAGGCAAGGGCTCCACTGTCCCGTCACTCTCGTCTACTCTTGGTCCCGGGGCTGGGACCACCAGTGAATATTAGGTCACCCCCTTCTACAACTTAGTGCTGTTCTCTTCTGGCTTCCACCCCACCACTCCTAGAGGGGTCCCTCAGCACCGCTCCCAGTGGTCAGCGTCAGCGTCGTCAGCTCCCACCTGTGTGGGATTGGAGCACTGTCAGAGAGAAAGCTCAGAAACACACTGACTGACTAACTCATGATCCCAGCTTTGGAGCCAGGACTCAAGCTTAGAGCCCTGGCAATACCAGGTGAGGGCCAGGAATGCAGGAGAGTGACAATACCTCTGCCCCACAGGCTTTCCGTCCTGCCCAGTCTGCCCCTCGGCTTCCACTCTACCTGTGTTAGACTAAAGGTGGCATCAAGGACAAAGAGAGGTGCTAGAGACGCTGGGAGGAGAAACAGATTTGTATTGAGAGCAATAAACAGTGCTTGAAACACCAAAGATTTCCATGGCTAGGGAGAGGGGGTGCTGGCCATTTCTTTTCCCAGAGAACAAGAGCAACTTGAGGCACTAAAGACAGGAAGGGGGGTGGGGAAGGCTTCTTGTCCCAGCTTCTGATCTGGAGCCAGCAGACAGGCTGGGAGGAGATGGGGAACTGAGAGGGGGAAGTTGGCGCAGCTGACTGGGTCTCAGTTGGATTAGGGGGAGGGCAGCTAAAGAAAGGTTTTACTCAAGGCCACTGCAGGCACAGTTCGAGATGGGGGAGGAGAGTCTGCAGATGTTCTATGATCTCCTGAAGCTCCTGTTGGGTTTGCTAGTTCAGGTGAATTGGAGGGCGAATTGAGGGTGAACTGGAGCAGCTGGGGTTCCCTATAGACCCCAAACTCCACTGAAAGTGCTCTGGCTGGGTGAGCAAGCTATTCTACACAGGACTGTGAGGACACACTCAGAGTCCCAGGCAATCAGGTATCTGATGCTACTGGGGAAGGGTAGAGAAGATACATACAGTGGGTCCAGAGAATAACCTGCTCTTTTTCTGCCAGCAGTGAGAGATGAGAGCAGAGTTGACACTCCCTTCCAATGGAAACTCCCTTACCAGGAATAGTCAGGGTGAGGGCACAGTTGAGGGAGGAGATCCACAGGAATGCCCAGCTTCACCTGTCAGCCCTCGGAACATCAACTTTGCTCTTCCCTCACCGCCCAGACCCATATTTTCTAGAAGAAACTAGCAGTAGGTGGTGAAATCATGGCAGAGAAGCCAGCCTTAGAAGGGTGGGGAGACATGACAAAGGTTAGAGTTGAAGTTTGAAAAGGAGGTCAAGCCAATAGAGAGCGGTCCACTGTCACCTAGGTCATCTAGCGCCTTAACAGGATTACTTAGACTGAGGCATCGCCTCTTGTGCCTACAAGATAACGAGGAAACGAACTTGGGGCAGGAGTCTCAAGAAGTCTTTCCCCCCACCACCACCCGCTCCGACACACACACCCTCTCGAACGCTTCTCTGAGGTCCCACCATGCCGAACCCAGAGGCCTGCTGCGTCCAGTCCCAGGCCAAGACCCGCAGACCCGCTCCAGACACACATGGATCAACAAAGTCACGCTTCCGAGTCACGTGCACAATGTTTTCCTCCCTCCCGCGGGCAGACGGGGGGGCGCGCGAAGGAGGGGTGCCGCGTGAGTGAGGAGCAAGGGACCGTGACAGCCGCGATTTCCCAGGAGGGGCACCAGCTTCCTCGGCTCCCCAGGCGGCCCGGCTGGCCGCTGCCTCGTCCCAGGCCCGGGGGAGTTCCGGCCGCGGCGCGCGCGCTCGCGCACTCACCACAGTGACCGGGGACACCATGGCGGCGGCGGCGGCGGCGGCTGGCACCCGCTCCCGATTGCACCGCCGGGACGCACCGTGCGCCAGGTGAGCAGACGACGGAACAAAGCGGGGTGAAGTACGATACCTCCCGCGCGCCCAGCGCTAGGAGTACAGGCTGTAAACCGTACGACGTCACCACTGATCCAGCCAATGAGCGGGCCGGAGCCTCGGATGGGCGGAGTCAGGCTGGCGGCGCCGGCTGGGCTCCCTCTGTTTCTGCGCTGAAAAGGAGGTCCTCCCACCCCGGGCGCGGGCGGGGCCTCAAGGCCACGCCCTTTCGGGAGGCGTGCCAGGGCATCCCGGAACGTGACCGCGACCCCTACGGCTAAGGAGCCAGCTTGGCTACAAACCAGCACGTCACTACCCTGGGAGCACCGCGAGATGCTTCCTTTCTTAACTCCGGAACAAAAAGCAAAGACAGATTCTCGTCAGCCTTTAAACAGGCAGTCTAGGCGGACGCAATTTCAATAAGACACGGCTTTAATAGTGTAGTCACTGGTCCCCAGTGGTCACGAGAGTCAGCAGACACTCAGCCTTCAGCATGGGAAGAGATACGCATTAGGGCACACAATATATATAAACTATACAGAATCGTAGTTGCATTAAGTGCACTGAACCAGTGCAGCTACGGACGGCAACTGTGGGGTTGACCACCATCCTTCTCCTACTATTAAAGCCGCGGATGAAAAAAAGCAGCGGCCTGTGTGTGGACCCTGTAAAGGCAACAGGTACTAGATTGCCTTGGTCGCACACCCCTCAAAGCTGGAACAACAGTGACACAGACAAGAGCAAAGCGGGAATGGCAGGCAAACCTCAGCGTGCTTAAGGACCCTAAGAAATGTGAACTGACTGCCACAAGTCCAATTTAAATGGTTGTAATACTGGTGGGCTGGAGCATGTTTAGAAATATTGTTCAAAACTGGATGTATTGGCAGGGAGTCCATGGATTGCAATGCTAGAGATAACATGGCCTCTGCCCTCTCTAGCCTAGATTTCCTCATGTGTAAAATGAGTGATGACCTCTAAGGTTCTGCCTGGTCCAGACCTGTTGTATAGGATGAGGAAGGGGAAAGGTTGCTGGTGTCAGGAAATACAAGTCTGTCTAGGAGATTTCATGGAAATAGAGCTTTCCAAATTGCGCAGGATACACACAGAGCTTTAGCTGTGGTCTTGGCTGTTGGGAAGGGGAGGAACACTGGCAGCTTCCCGAGATGGGGTTACCAGGCCCCTGCCTGCCTGGAGGAGACACAAGATGCCTCTCCAGTTATCCCTTCCCACAGTCATTCTCTTTGTTCCCCCCCCCCCCAACCGTTCCCCAGCTATCCCTAAGCCCTAAACTACTGACCTATCCCTCTCAGAGGACAGGCCTTTATTTATTTATTTATTTGTTTGTTTGTTTATTTATTTATTTATTTATTTATTTTTGGTTTTTTGAGCCAGGGTTTCTCTGTAGCTTTGGAGCCTGTGCTGGAACTAGACAGCCCTTTTTTTTGTGACATTGTCAATAACCTCAAATTCTAGATAGGGTCCATGAAGGATGAGAGACAAGGTTTGGGGAAGGGGAGTTGCTCACCTGATCTCTAGGCTAATTCATGGTCTGTTTTTTTTTTCCAGTCAGGAGCTTTGAGGAGACCACCTACCTTTCAGAGTGAGAGATGAGAACAGCTGTCCCTGTGGCTTTCATACGAATCATAATGTTGCTGGGGAAAAGCTCTGAACTGAAAACGACATGGCATGGTCCCCGCTTTGCCCCCCTTCCCCCTTTCCTGGGGCTCCCTGGGGTTGTAACTGGTCACATGCCATTCTGCCCTTGGAGCCTCAGTTCCCCATGAGCAAGTTATAAAATCATGACATACCTTCCAGTTTCAGGCCAAACCGTCCCTGTCACATAAGGGAATTGTCAAGTCGGGGTGTTTTTGTCCCTCTGGACCGCAGTTTGTCTAATTCTAAAAATGGAAGTGTAAACTTTTAAAAGGATTTCTCTCCGGTAGGTGGGGTAGGGTGCGCGTAGTTGAGGTCAGAGTTGTCCGAACTCTCTGGAGGGGGTATTACGGGCATCTGTGAGTTACCTGGAATGCCTGTGGGGAACAGAACTCGGGTCTTCTGCAAGAGCAGTATTACTGCTGCTACCCATGCGCCATCTCCCCAGCCCCTGAGAATGTAAACCTCATTAGGGGTTCACAAAACCTGGGGCCAACCAGAACTACTAGAGAAGTGTTTTTAAAAATATGTCATTTCCCTACCTTGGCCCTGCACATTCACTGGTTTTCATAAGCTTCATATACAAATATCTAAATATACAAAAAAGCATAAAGCCTAGAAATGTCACTCACAGAATACTACTACCAGTGGGCAAAGTAATTTTGTAAATAGTGGCCCACAGAACCGTGGCATCATTCCTCCGTGCTGTTTCTCAGTCTATCCTCCTATCATTATTGCTGTCCTGTTTTGAGAAGAGTTGCACTATATAGCTCTTGGCTGACCTGGAACTCTGTAGGCAAGGCTGGACTTGAATTCACAGAGACCTGCTGCCCAGATCCATTCTGCCCTGGGAGTCCAAGCCTTAGACTTAAGCACAGTACTGGCCAGAAACACCACTTCTAGCTAGTTAAGTTCAGCTGTCAGAGGCCTATCAGAGTGGGAGGAACACATGGACAAGGCCCATTGGACCAGCTGAGAATCCGCATTTCTAGAAGACGTGCTCCTCCCTGGCTAACTCGGGCTGTCTTTCTCAAACCTCAGGCTTTGGCAGTGTGCCTCTGGACCAGTGACTGGTTTAGTTACCTAATCCTCGTCTTTCTCTGCCTGCCTGAGCTAACTGAATTTCTGCCCTGCCCTAATCGTATCTTTGAAGACAAAATGCCCGGTGGCCAGAAGTCCCTCTTCAGGTGGTTAACTCAAACCGGTCTGACCTAAGATGGATACAAGAGTGACTGCCCGTGACTTCTGACTTCCTTAAGATCCTATGGCTGTGTGCTAAATGACACCTCTCAGCACTGTGACAGGTGAGCAGAAAGAGCCATAGAAGGAAGAAAAATAGGGGCATTTGGATTCCTGAAAAGTCTTTATCAAGCACAGGAAAGATAGGGCTCTTTCCGCCCTTCATTAGCTTGTTTCTTTCCCCCCATGGCTATAACTTCCTGACCCGAGCCACTGGAGCAGCTACTGTGCAAATTTAGCTCCCAATCCTAGTCTTTGCCAAAAATTTCCTTCCCTCTTCAGTGAGCATTCAATTTTATTGGGAATTCTGCAAGTCCAAGAGGGAAAAGGGAACTAGGTATTAACAACAGTTTGGCGGATCTACCCATGCCTCTACTGGTAGTGACCGATTCTCTTCAGTTCAATCCTCTAGATATTGGGCCGTCACTGACACGGACCCTGAAAAGTGTGATTTCCCTCAAAGAGACGATGTATCCTAATTTTGTTCATATGGGTAATATATTTTTATTTAATTTTCATTTCATGCACTGATTCGCTCCACCGAGAGATGTATAAAGTGTGCCTGCATATGTGCCAGCTCTCGTGTTAGATGCCAGAGTGAGAAATATTGAGTCGAAAACAGCCTGTGAGCTCATGGAGTTCACAGCTGACTGCGAGCGGACAAGTCAACAAACAGGTGATGTAGCAACTACAGTAATTGCGCTACGAAGCCGGGCGTGGTGTCAAATACCTGTAGTCCCAGATGCTCAGGAAGCTGATGTGGAAGGGTGCCTTGAGCCCACAGAGTCAGGACCGGTATGGTCAGCACAGTCTCAAGAAAAAAAATGATGACAATCATTAAAGTATGAATGTATGTGACAACTGACATACAGAAGACATCAGAGTGATTCATTGTACCTGTCACAGTAGAGGACGATGGGGCTTAATCTAGAAGAATAAGTTAGGCTTCATTGAGCAAGCACCATTGAGTACAACCCTCCAGGAAGATGGAGTCAGATATGCACAGAACAGCACGAGAGACACACGGAATCAGGGACAAACCTGTAGCCTGGGAGAAGGAGGGTTGTAGATGGAGCGGCGGGGCTGTGTCCCGCCACCCAGCTAGCTTTACACCCGAAATAATCACATGGAAACTGTATTCTTTTAAACATTGCCTGGCCTATTAGTTTCAGCCTCTTATTGGCTAATTAACCCATATTTAGTAATCCGTGTAGCACCACGAGGTGGTCGCTTACCAGGAGAGATCTTAACTTGCGTCCATCTCAGAGAGGAGAGGCATGGCGACTGTCTATGGCGACTGCCTGAAGCATCTGCCTCATTCTCTCCCAGCATCCTGTTCTATCTACTCTGCCTACCTAATTTTCTGTCCTATTAAAGGGGCCAGGGCAGGTTCTTTATTAACCAATGAAAGTAACACATAAACACTCCTCCATCAGAGGGTGATGCTGTGAACTAGCAAAACTGGAGAAGAAATAAGAGGAGCCAAGTCAGGAAGGATCTTGAAGGTTCTACTAAGGAGTTTGAACTTAGGCCGGTCGATGCCAATTGTTTTCCACTATTAACTTCTCCGGTTAGTCCTGGCTCTCTAGGTCTGGTCCAGACTCCCCAGAGCACACCTAACCAGCTTTAAGGTCTTCACTCTAGTCAGCCAGTGGTGGCACACACCTTTAAACCCAGCACTCAGGAGGCAGAGACAGGTGGGTGGATCTCTATGAGTCCAAGGCCTGCCTGGTCTACAGAGTGAGTTCCACAACAACACAGGAAGGCTACAGAAAGAAAGGCTGTCTCAGAAAAACAAACAAACAAAAATAGAATCTTTGGCTTCACTCCTTTTACCACCCCCCCCACCCCCGCACTTAACCTGAAGATCTAGAGAAGAAATATTAGAAATGTCACAAGGGTGTGACATGAAATTGTGATAAAAGTATGTGAGACTAGGTTGATCAGGTTGTTGGGATGGTTTGATTATTTGCTTGTTTGTTTCTGAGACAGGGCCTCACTATGTTGTAACTCATTATATTGACTAGACTGGCTTCCAAAGACCCACTTGCCTCTGCTTCCCTGGTGCTGGGATTAAAGGCATGTACCATCATGCCTGACCCAAGTGATAAGTTTTTTTAAAGAGAGATAAACGTGTGCCAGCCAAACGGGGGTGTTTGGAAGGCACTAGACACCAAGCTAGAGCTCAGACCAGAAGTAAAGACTTTCGAGTATAGACTTGCGAGTCACAGCCTGTTGTTTCCTGGGCTTTGGACTAGGATCAATTGCATAAGTAATAGCCATACTGACAGCTAGCTGGATGTGACTAGCTAGGGAAGAGTCTTGTTAGAGCAGAAAAGAAGCACCAAGCCAAGCTCTGAGGAACTATGATATTTAGGGGAATGGCATACAAGGAAAACCTGTAAAGAGACAAACACAGGTAAACATGTGGCTGTAAACTCTGATATACTCAGATACAAGTGCACTCACAAGGAAAGAGACAGGCACACCCAGATGCTATGCCACACAGAGATAACATGGGATTGTAGTTTAGTTAATTCCATGCAGAAAAGGTGACGGATGATGGCTTTACTTCTCCTTTGCAGTAGCAGAAGCTTCAAAGATGCAAACCACTACCCATCCCCATTCCAAACTATGTTCCATGCCCCAAGGTCTGTGGTGACTCTGCATGCTCACGCGCGCGCACACACACACACACACACACACACACACACACATTCCTTCCCTCTCTGCTTCCAGGAGCTGACCTAGGAATATCAAATCATCTGAGAGCATCCATTCCAGAATGCCTGTGTCATGGAGACAGGGAGGTGAACCCTGAAGTTCACAATGTAATCCATGGTTTGGGACCAAAAAATCTATCAGAATTTCTTTCTGGACCCTCCTGGAGGGCTGAATTTTGATACTATTAGAAATTAATATGTGGAATCAGGAGTGGTCTCAACAAAGACATTCTGGGCTCTGTGATTGGACTCTGGGCTTGGGGCTGGTTTAAGTCCAGGCTCTTCATCTTCTGTGCACCTTTGTCAAATCTGTTGGCCACTCTCTCTCTGAAAGGAAGTCTGTTAACACATGTTCCATATCCAGCTGTCAGAGGAGCTCGCTCTCTTTGTTCATTGACAAGGGCATCATTGGGCCTTAAAATCCAAGTGAATTTTTATAACTAGAATTTGTCAGCCGAAGGGTCTTCTGGGAATGTTCCCCAGGGCGGAATCCCTCTCTTTCAGACGATTGTGTGGGATTAGATGACTACCAGCACCAAAACTTCCAGAATTCCAGGGTTTCTGAAATCTGTCCTCTCTCTCTCTCTCTCTCTCTCTCTCTCTCTCTCTCTCTCTCTCTCTCTTTCTCTCTCCCCCCTGTGTGTGTGTGTGTGTGTGTGTGTGTCATAACACACATGTAGAGGTTAGAGAACAAGTTCTAAAAGTCAATTCTTTCCTCCCTTCCTCTCTGCTTCCATCATGTGAATCCTGGGCTTTGAACTCAGGTCTTCAGACTTGGCAGCAAGCCGCTTTACCCCCTGAGCCTTCTCAGCAGCCCTCAAGTGTTTTTGTCATCCCAGCCCCCTCAATCTCATGCACCCCATTAGATCCTACAGTGTTTGGGGGGGCTCACTTTGGGGTTTTCCTTCCCCAGTAATGAAAAGCTAGGAAGAAGAAAGCAGTGTCTCAGGAGTTGAATAAGAAGATGGCCTTAGTGGGGAAACATTAAGACCTGGGGCTCTGAATTGGTAATTGTCTCCCCTATGTCAGCTTCTGCGGCCTGTCTTGGGATACTAGGGAAGAACAGACTGCCCACACAGTCTCCCCTGCACAGACCACGTCTCTAGCTAACCTCACTCCAGTGTGGCTGTCCTTCTTCAGTCAGGCCTACAAATGGCACCCACTGATCCTACACCAAAACAGGCTGCCTCTAGATGCAGACACGAACACAGCAGAGCTTCCCTGTCGCCATGGAGCCCCCAGTCCAGCTGCGGGGGCTGACACTTCTCTCTCCACAGATCTGATCAGAACAGTGGACAGGGACAGTGAGGCAGGGAGTTGGGAGGTGGGGCAACGCTGTGCAAAGGTCGGGGAGTTATTTATATTATCCCAGCCCTCCCCAAACCCTTTCCTATTCCAGCCCAGCTTCCTGTCTCCCATCCGGAGGAGAACAGACCTTGGAAGCATGTCAGACTCGTGTGTTACAATAGGGTTGAAACTCCAAGCGCTGGAGTTCTCACCATATGCCCCTCTTGGCTCTAACTGGAAAGAGGGCAGGGGTTAATTAAGGTGGGGGCTTCAGCTCTGTCTCCATGTCCCTTTATCTTCCAGAACTGAACATTTAGCCCCTTTTTAAAAGTTTTACAATGAAGCTTATTTTGGAGTTTTGCTTTTTTTTTCCCCCTGAGACAGGATTTCTCTGTGTAACACTCCTAGCTGTCCTGGAACTCTGGAACTAGCTCTTGTAGACCAGGCTGGCCTCCTAACTCACGGAGATCCACCTGCCTCTGTCTCCTGAGTGCTGGGATTAAAGGCGTGCACAGCCACCACCACCCAGCAATAAAGCTTGTTTCAGAAGACTATGTTTAAACCTCCCTCCTTTTCTTTCTTTTGACTTTTCAAGATTTTTAATACATTTCAAATAAGGAGGATTGGTTCATTTCTGCGCCTTCCCTGCCAAAGGGACTGCTACAGTATCTCTGCCTTCTTCTTGTCAGTGGTAACCAGAACATAAAGGTTTCGGGTGCACTGGACTTTGACTCTCACACTACCCTTGTTCTTGGTGTTGGCTGATTTGGTATCCTTTCTGGCCATCAGCAGAAAATCCATAACATTCTCCATTTTCTGAGGCACGGTGATGAGAAGAATAGTATCTATCTTATCTTTTCCCATTTTTCCTAGGCCTGTAGAAACCCCACCAAGACCAGCAGTGGTATGCCGTGGGTACCTGAGGACAGTGGGAAACCGGACACACGTAAGAGAGGCATTAGCTATGGCCGGTGTGGGACGGCAGCCCAGTGTGGCAGGGACAGTATCAGAGGCCAGAAGTCCCTGCTTTGATTTCCAGCACCAGCCATTCCTCCTGGATGAGTGACTGACTCTGGCCTCAGTTTCTTCTGAAATGGGAAGGCAAATAGTTTCCTTGCACAATTCTTCAAGGAACTAAATGAAAGCAGCACATAGGCATTGAAATATGAAACTCCTCAAACTTGGTCTTTTATACTTGGTGCTTTTCTTCTTTTAAGGGAGCTGGAATTCGGGGTGGGCTTCTGTCTGCCTGGAATGAGCCGAGGATGAACCTTCCTGACGAGCAGGCAGAACCTCTCAACATTCAGAAACTGGGACACATCCGAAGCATTAGGAAGCTCACTAAACTCCTGGGTGCCCACATTTTCCCCACAAGCTTCTGACTCAAGAGCTTCAGGGTGGAGCTCTGACATCCGCTTGTTGACAAGTTCCCTCGAGTTAGTCATGTGCTCGTGCAACTTGGGGTGCTCCGTGCTAGATAACGCACTGTGCTGTTCATCCAGCAAGCATGTGCCAGGAGCTGGGCAAAAGCAATGAGCTCTGGGAGAAGCTCTTACCTCATTAAGGGCCTGACATACAGTGAGCCCTGGTTAAATGGTTGCCCAAAACAAAGCCTTCAAGAAGATACATCATTTAAGGACAACAGACATAAATGTATAAATAAATTGCAAGCAAAAGAAAGGGTCAGCTCACAGGGGCTGTGACTGCCTGCACAACATCAAGTCAGTAAACATGAGCCCCTACCTCCCCCTGACTGGGGAACTACGGGCAGTAGATGGCTTGAATCAGGAAGAATCAGTCTTCTTTAAGAGTATGGCTCCAGTGGATGGCACTCAGAGGCAGCACAAACTGGAATCAATGGCATACTAATAATGATTTTAGAAAGGACAATGAACTTGAGGAGATAGGGAGGTGGGGGATGGATCTGGGGGTGGAATGGGGGTGAATGTGATCAAAACAATTGCATGAAATTTCCAAATAATTAATAAGCATTCTTCTTTAAAAAAAATACTTGCCAAGGGGAGATATGAGAGAAGGTCCTCTAGAGGAAAGAGTGTCTGAGTGTTTAAAGGATAACGCGTACGAGCCTCAGCTGTAGATGTGTGCTAACAGCTAAAGGTGTGGCCGACTGGCAAGATAGGTCTGCATCTTAGGGTACCAGGGAATGTGATAGTGCCGCGCACCACTCACCGCGCCCCCAGGTCTGCGCTCTGTGCGCTAGAACCCAGTTCGCGAGCTTCGGACAAGGGGCTGAAGGTTGAGAATACACACGCAGAGACAGACCAACACACAGACCTTTTAACACTGGTACCAAAAGCCCCACTTTAATAGCACCAAGTAGGCTTAAATACACTGCAGTCAATGGCCAACAGGTGAAAATCCCATCCTCTGATCCTCTAAGCTAGGCACAGCTTCTAGTAACTTCAATTAGAAGGTTCTAGCAGGGAAGAGCAGCTGAAGGCCAGGACTCATTAGTCCCAACATGGTAGGAAGTACAGCAGGAAGAAGTCTGTGGGTATCAGGATTATATTGCAACAGATTTACTCAGACACAGTTGGAATGAAGTCCGTGGGATAGCACAGTCCATAACAGCAAGCAAAGAGAACAATTAAGAAGCTGTTACTGGAGAAAACACATCTGGGAGCCTGCCTGCGGCAAGAACCTCCACCTGGCGATAGATGAAGAAAATGACAGAGCCCCACATTGGAGCACTGGACTGAGCGCCCAAGGTCCTGATGAGGAGCAGAAGGAGGGAGAACATGAGAAAGAAAGTCAGGACCGTGAGGGGTGCGTTCACCCATGGAGACGGTGGGACAGAACTAACAGGAGATCACCAACTCCAGTTGGAATGGGACTGATGGAACATGAGACCAAACCAGAATCTCTGAATGTGGCCACCGGTGGGGGCTGACTGAGAAGCCAAGGACAGTGGCGCTGGGCTTTGATTCTTCTGCATGGACAGGCTCTGTGGGAGCCTTCTCAGCTTGGTCGATCACCTTCCTGGACCTGGGGGGAGTTGGGAGGACCTTGGTCTTAACATAGAGTAGGGAACCCTGATGGCTCCTTGGCCTGGAGAGGGAGGGGGGGGTATGGGTGGAGGGGAGGGGAGGGAAGGGGGAGGAAGAGGGGAGGAGATGGAAATTTTTAAATATAAAAAAATAAACCATAAAAAATTAAAAAAAATAAAAGAAAAAAAAGAAGCTGTTACTGGAGAAGACTCATTTGGAGTAATGGCAGTAGGTTGTGGAGGCATTGATTCCAAAGATTTTTAAGAAGTTCCTTCCCCTGTCAGAGTTAGGATTATCTCTGGTGTGATGAAACACCATGTCCAAAAGTAACCTGGGGAGCAAAGGACTTATTTGACTTCTGCTTCCACAGCACCGTTCATTACCAAAGGAAGTCGGGACAGGAACTCAAGCAGGACAGGAACCTGGAGGCGGGAGCTGATGCAAAGGCTTGCTCATCGTGGCTTGCTCAGCCTGCTTCCTTATAGAACCCAGGACCTCCAGCCCAGGAATGGAACCACAATGGACTGGACCCTTCCACATCAGTCACTAATTAAGAAAACGCCCTAAAGCCAGATCTTATGGATGCATTTTCTCAATTGAGGTTCCCTCCTTTCAGATGACTCTAGCTTGTGTCAACTTAATATTAAACTATCCAGGACACAGAATTAAAGATGTGGTAACTCCAAAATTGCCAAGTGGCGATCTTGATTGTTTCCAGCTGAAATCAATTAGAAACGATCCCTACAGGACCCTTTGCCCTGACTTTTCTTGCACTCAGTAAACCATATTCTTTTGAGAGGAAAGTCCCTCTCATTCCCTGATGGAAAATGCCTTTGGTCATCAGAGTCTGATAACTGGAACCAAATAAACAAATGCTTTGAAATTACCCTTCCTTCCCACCAGCTTTAACACCCTCTTGTCCTGTGGATTTACTGGAAACACCCACAGAATTTACTACAAGACCAGATATAATTTTTTGGTTTTGTTTGTTTATATGTTTTATTTGGGGGGGGGACAGTATTTCTCTCTGTGTAGCCTTGACTGTCCTGGAAATAGCTCTGTAGACCAGGCTGGCCTCAAACTCACATCTGCCTCCCAACTGCTGGGATTAAAGGCATGCGCCACCATCACCCGGAGTAATTCTTTATTTTAAAGGTATAAAGGCATTATACTTGGCCACTTCCTCGGACCTTGCTGTGGCGATCTCCCTATACTTTTAAAATTAATTTTTAAAAACTTTTTTTTCTTTCTGGGTTTGTTGGTGCACACCTTTAATCCCAGCACTCAGAGGTAGAGAGAGGCAGATCACTATGAGTTCAGGGCCAACTTGGTCTACACAGAGTTCCAAGCCAACCAGGTCTACATAGTAAGACCCTGTCTTTAGGAAAAATAAAATAATAAAATAAAATAAAAGATCACAGGAGAGATCAGGTTGACACGTGATGGAGAAACAGGAACCAGCATCTGTGCTCCAGCAGAGAACATGATCAGGGATGCAAGCTGAGCTCCACACATCCTTACTTTCCCGTCAACATAGTTATCCAGAGAAGGGGCCTCTGAATTGTCTCGATTGAAATCTGAAATTTTGCGGGTGAAAAGTACATCCACAGGGATCTTATGAGGACAGGTATTGCTTGTTCTGTCTCTCGTGAAGAAATTAGTCCTTGAAAACTGATACTTAACTTGTTTCACAGTCAAAAGTTTTAATCCCACAATCCACAGCAGTTAAAACAAGGGCATCAGAAAGTTTTGGCATCAGTGCTTCTGCCAAAGGAACAGTGTAGCAATCTAGTGAGATCTGAGTTATCCATCTCCAGAAACAAGGCCCTGAATTAGTTAACAATTAGGGATGTGGTTTAGGATACTAAAAGCCTTCTGTTGGTTTGTGGGAGAGCTCTCTTGCTAATCAACTCTGATATCAAGAAAGATGACTATCTTATTCTGTTATCCACTTGAAGTGGAGGCAGGAGAACCATGGGCTCAAAGTCACCATCAAATACATAGCAAATTCTAAGCCAGCCTGAGCTTAAGACCTTGTCTAAAAAAAAAAAAAAAAAAGAAAGAAAGAAAGAAAGAAAATCAAGTCAGGTGTGGTAATACTAAGTCAGCCAAGGCTACAAAGTGAGACCCTGTCTTTAGGAAAAAAATCCAGCACTCAGGAGGCAGAGGCAAAAGGATTTCTGTGAATTCTAGGCCAGCCTGGTCTACATAATGAGTTCTAGGCCAGTTAGGACTACATAGTAAGACCCTGTCTCAAAAAGTAAACAAATCAGTTCTTGTATTTACTGGGTTTCTAGATCCAACCAGAGGACCCACATAAAAACTAAGGAGCTAAAGCCGAGTGGTGGTGGCACATACCTTTAATCCCAGCACTGAGAAGGCAGAGGCAGGTGGATCTCTGTGAGTTCAAGGCCAGCCTGGTTTACACAGTGAGTTCCAGTACAGCCAGATCTGCTACACAGAGAAACCCTGTCAAACAAAACAAAAAGCTAAAATTTTAGCTATAACATTCAAAATAAAAAGTAAACGTAAGCCTAAAACAAGAAGGAGGAGGAGGAGGTGGTGGAGAAGAAGTAACTAAAGTGTTCAAAAACCTTTAAAAATTAAAAGGGCTGGAGAGATGACTCCATGGGTAAAATACATTTGTCACCAAGCCTAATGAATGACCTGCATTTGATCCCCTAGAACCCACGTGGTGAAACAAAACACATCTTCCAAGTTGTCCTCTGACCTCCACACATGCCTATGACTTACACACATTTGTACAAATAAATAGCAAAACTACTTGAACTCTTTAAATGAAGGGTTTAAATTGAGGTGCCTAGCATAAATGAACAGAGTGACCTCTAACAACCCATAAGATCATTAAGTGAAAATCCCAGTTCCAGAAGTGGGCCAGGGAAGCCTCTGAGGATCAGTCCCTCAAACATATACATAGGCTATTGCCACCACTGTTGATTACCCACTGAAACCGGCTGCTAAGGCCCTTTTGCTGAAGACACCAGCAGACAGGACAGAGACATCCAGTTGGAGCTGTGCTAGAAGCTTCCTCCCGGATAACTAACTGACTTTTATAGTGCTGGAAGCCATCGTGCAGGCTGCTGAGGAAGAGTTGCCCACAGTCTTCCTTAGCAGTGGATCAAGTATGCAAAAATGCCGAACAGCGAGGGAGACAAGCATCCAGAGCTACTGAGTACCAGCCTCAGCAGTCTCTCAGGGGTCAGAACGGGACTTCTGGGACGAGCAAAACTGGCTTGGACAGGATCTGAGGGGTAGAACAAACTGACAACTCAGGCACGTTTTCCCTGTATGTTTCTTTATGTCTTGGGGAAGATGAAAGAAGGGAGAAGAAGAAGCATAGAGACATAAAGCATGAGCCAGGCATCAGGCTAAGGGATAAGCGCCTAAGGCTAAGGGAAAAAAAAAAAAAAAAAAAAAAAAAAAAAAAAAACGGTGGTGATCTCCACAAAGCTTTCAGTTTATATGGGCATACAGACAAGTTAGCAGTCCCGTAGGTGGTATAGCATACAGACAAATTAGCAGTCCCATAGGTGGTTTAGCATACAGACAAGTTAACAGTCCCATAGGCGGCAGCAATAGTATCAAGCATGCACGTTCACAGAGCCACAAGAATCCTGTGGATCTGGCAAGGAGGCACCTTATGTCTCAGAGGGGCGTGGCTGTAAGGTCCCCCTGTAGCTGAGAACACAGCCCTGGTAGCTATACTAACCTGCGGGCTTGATTTACATTAGCATCTAGCTGGTTGGATAAAGAAATCTCTTCTGGGGACCCTGCTTTTGACTCCAACATGGTGTCCAGGTAAGAATTTTTCTCTCTGAAGCTAGTTTTAGGGACTCAGATCTTTTTCCTGTATAAACAGTTAATTTTCTGGATTTTTGATCCAATATTAGTTGAAACCAAGGTAAAGGCTAATACAGAATATTAGTAGGCTGTTAAGTTAGAGCAGAAGACCAGTAGATTTCACCTTCCTGAGTCTGCTGTTAGAGCAGACATACTGCCTCCTGTGTGAGGCCCCTTTCTCATCAGTGACCACTGCCAATAAAGAAGGTTTGTGGGGGACTAGTTTATGTAGATTTTGGCTATGAGAACAAAGACTTGACGGAATCCTTTCCCCACCATGGCTTCATGATGCATGTTGGGGTCAGTGGAGGTATCCAGTTGCCCTACAGGAAAAGTCAGGTTTATACTCTGCTGGGATACGATAGAAGGGAGAAATGTCATGATTTCAGAAGATTTTTACAGAATTGACAGCGACTTATCCAAAGGACTGCTATGCCCATAGCTCTGCACAAACAGGTTCTCCAGGTGGAGTGTGCACTTCCTGTGGAGAGACCAGCAGATACGTCAACTGTACATTGACTATATAACACTTGCGGGCACGCCGCAGACAAGCCCACTGGTGCAATGACTGGTGGCATGACTGTTATTGGCGTAACCAAGTGCTTTCTAAGTGGATTTGAAGCCCCATCCGCAGGAAACCTTTCAGACCATGTGACCTGACTGACAGCCCATGATTGGTGCATCTGGCTATCGGAGGAGGCTATTGCTATTGTTTGCCAAATGGACAAGATATGAGTTAGATATGTTAGAGCCAGAAGAAGGAGCATTACGTTGTAGCATATTATCTCCATCTATCTTTCAGGGATGGCTCTTGGACTCTAAGCAACTGTGACAGTATGTAAGACTGGGATCATCAACATTCACTGAGCAGAGAGGGTCTCACAAGGCTCCACCCATCCCTGTGGGTCGATAGACAATCAGTGGTTACTGGGGAGGGAAAGACATATTCAACGGTACAGCCACTGCTGAATTGCCCATGATCCCATAAGATACCCTAATTAAATACATTGGTTCACCAAATAAGAATAAAAGACATGACAATAGACAAACTAGTTAGGTAGTGGGAGGGAGAGGGAGACAAGAAAGGGCGATAGGGAAAATATGAAGATGCTTTATAGATGTGTATGGAAATACCATAATGGAATCCACTATCCTGTATAATGAATCCATGTTAATAAAATGTTTAAAGAACTAAGAAGATTAGAAGGGATGTCACTTTACTACACTGGTGGCATCTCTGTGAGACCCTTTTCAACAGCTTACTGGAAACAGTTTCTCTCTCTGCTGATATTAATTCTGCTTGTGAACATAGCATATTTATAATGAAAAGTTTGGCAAATAGAGAAAAACATAAATAATATATCAGAGGCCACCTCTAAGACCACAGTCCAGTGATAATCACAGTTGGAATTATTTACACACACATTTAAAATGTAAATTAATGATAGCTTATTTAATATAACCATATTTGTGGGTATGAGAGTTGTTTTCCTATTTAAAAAGGCAACAGTAAACATCACAGAAATCAGTCCTTGTCTTTATTGTTTTCTCTCCTACTTTTTTTTACCCTCTCCCTCTCCCAGGCTAACCTCAAATTTGCCATCCTCCTGCCTCGTTCTTCTCAGTGCTGGAATTACAGGCATATGCCACAATGCCTGTTTTTTTTTTAATTGTTGTCTTAGTACAGATCTCTGGAAATAAGGTGACTAGGGCATCATTATATTTGTGAATCATAAATTACTCTCCAGATAAACTGCCAAATTACTCTCCGAAAAGAGTTTATGCTTTTGTGACAACTTTGAAGAACCTTAATTCATCTGATTAATGACTGTCTGAAAGCTTTACTTAAGCATAATATTTTTACATTTACGTGTGTGCATGTATGAGTATGCATTCTGTCATGTACATGACAGAAGAGGTCATTGGAGGCCAGAGGAGGGCATCAGATCCCCTGGAGCTGGAGCTAGCAATTGGTAGCTGTGAGTCAGCAGCTTAGGATCTGGGAACAAACCAGGTCCTCTGCAAGAGTAATACTTGCTCTTAACTGCTAACTAATCTCTCCAGCCCCATTAAGCATTTAAAAATAACCTTCCCCTTTCAATTAATTTTCTGCAATCTTTTCTTCCTATGTCCATAACAGCGACGATTTCCCAGTGTTTGCTATATGCCAGAAAGCATGCCATTTGCTTTGCTTACATTTCCCCTTTGAATTTTCACAATACTTTTATGACACAGGGCTTATCATTATCTTCATTTTACAAATGAGGAACTGACAAAGGCCTTACAAAGCCAGCTAAGAGACTTGCCCTTGGTCATAAATGAGGAAACAGAAAGTCAGAAATGCCAAATAATTCTTTAATCGGCCTTTTTCTGCAAAGTTCCTCATCGACTGAGGAACTGTGAAAAAGAAAGCAGTAGACAACGTGCCAACTGGCAGTACACCCTGGTCAAGTAACGGAAAGAACTGAGGGTTTACAGGTCACGTGCTCCTAAGTGTGCTGAAGTTGCAACTAGGGAGCTGGCTCAACAGTCAAGAGCACACACCACCTTCCAGGAGACCCAAGGTCGTTCCCAGCACCCACGCTGGACAGCTCACATTGCCTGTACTTCAACTCCACAAAACTAGACACCATCTCCTGGCCTCTGCAAGTAATACAGTTATATGCACATACCGTGTGTGTGTGTGTGTGTGTGTGTGTAAATTTTAAAAATCTTTTTAAAAAAGTTTAAGTCTATATATTCTGTAAACTGCCATAATGTTGGGTTTCTATAATGGAGTGAATATTTATCTCTCCCCCAAATTCCCATGCAGAAACTTTAACGCCCATTGTGATAGCATCTCACTGCCCTTGAGAGATAACTGGGTTTACATCAAGTCATGAGGGTTGGATCCCCAGGATGAGCTTAGTACCTTAAAAAGGAAAGAGCAAAAAGTCTCTTCTTCACCATGAATGATGCAAGACCAGGATGAAGGCTCTTACCAGAACCTGACCATGCCAGCCAGCTAGGTCTCCAACCTCCAAAGCTGGAATAAAATATCGGTGTTTAAGTCATATGGTCTTAAAGTGTTTATTAAAGTGTTTGGGGCTGGGGTTAATAACACTCAGTTGGTAAAGTGTTTGCTGCACAGGCATGAGGAACTGTGTGCCATTCCAGAACCCACATAAGATGCCAGGCATGCTGGCTTGCATTTATAATCTCAGCACTAGCACTGGGCATGCAGTGAATCCCTGGGTCTTGCTGACCAACCAGCCTACCCTAACCATTGTGCTCTGGGGCTCAGTGATAAATAGACTGTTTCTCAAAAAGCAAGGTGAAGGGGCTAGGAGGGCCACTCGGCAGTTAAGAGCAATTGCTGCTTTTGCAGAGGACCAGGGTTTAGTTCCCAGCACTTACAGCTGGCCGTAACTCCAGTCCAGGGGATCCAGACCTTCATCAGGAACTGGCATGCACACAGTTCATGGCCATACACTCAAGCAAAACAATTACCCGGATATACAAAAATACACAAATTGTTTAAAAAAAATGGACATCCCTGAGGCATGACACTCAGTTTGACTTCTAGCCTCCATGTGCACATGCTAAACATGAACACATGCACATGCTCAGAGAAGGAGGGAGGGAGGAAGACAGAGAGAACTGAAAAGCCAGTGTCTCCCAGGATTAATTAACTTTAAAAAATAATAGAATGTTTGTGGTTGTTGGAGGCAGAGATTTAGCTGAATTGGTAAGTTGCTTACTTAGTGTGCATAAATCCTTGGGTTTGATCTCCAGCACCACGTGAGCCTGGCATGGTGGTACACACCTGTTATTCCAGCACTGGGGAGATAGAGGCAGGAAAATCACCCTCAGCTACGTAGTGAGTTTGCAGCCAGTCTGGGCCAAATGAGACCCCCAACTAGTGGGGAAATGTTTATTGCAGAAAACTGAGCTGTTTGCTGAAGATTATGGACTGTGTTTATCAGAAGAGGTTGAATTCATCCATGTATGTACAGTAACTAACTCTCTATGACTCTCAATGACTTCCCTAAGTCACCTTACTCGTGACTTCACTTGTGTTAGGACAATATCATGGCCACTGCCTTCAATATGTCGACTCATGATAGCTGTGTCATCTTGTTCTTTTGGAGATGTCATCTCAAGTTGTAATTCTGAGATAAATTAATTATACTCTTTTCTTATCTGCTCTCAAATCAAACTATCGTCTTCATAGTGGATGAGAATAACAGATGGCAGCTCCTGCCTGAAATCCCAGCACTTGGGAGGTTGGGACAGGAGGAGAGACAGGTCAAGGGCAGCCTGAACTGCACGAGAGACCTTGTGTCAGAAAAAAAAATGATTGGAGCCGGAGGTAGTGGTGCACGCCTTTAATCCCAGCACTTGGGAGACAGAAGCAGGTGGATCTCTGTGAGTTCAAGGCCATCCTGGTCTAGTGAGTTCCAGATCTGCCAGCCAGAGCTACATAGTGATGTTGTGGGGTTCAATGAGACCCTGTCTGGGGGGTGATTGAGGATTGAGTGGGGTGGGCACCAGTGCATCACTGACATTTAATAGAGAGCCCCAAATGACATTATTTCATATTTATTAGGGTTTTTTTCCCCCAGAATAACCCTCTACATCCAAAAGCTCTCAGAGATAAGGGATTTTGTCTTGTTCAACACAGAATTCCCACGCCTTGAGCCAGGCAAGATGACACACACCTATAATCCCAGCATTCCTGAAGCTGCAGATTGCCCGTTTCAAGTCCAGCCTGATCCTGCACAGTGAGACTGTCTCAAACCTCACTCCAGAAATCACTGGAGGGAAAAGGACAGCCCCGGTGCCTAGAGAGTTCTCAGTAATGTTTCAATACATACATAATTGGATTAATTAAAATAAAGAGCTGAAGTACAGAGAGGCAAAGTTATGAGACCGAAATCGTTCAGCAAATGACTGGAAGGACCAACATTTGCTAGAAAGCAGGAAGAATCCAGACATCATCCCCTGCTGCTTCCCAGCTGGGAAGTATGGGCTTTGGGTCAGACCTTCTAACTCAGTGGTTCTCAACCTTCCTAATGCTGTGACCCTTTAATACAGTTCCTCATGTTGTGGTGACTGACACCAACCATAAGATTATTTTTGTTGCTACATCGTAACGGTAAATTTTCTACTGTTATGAATTGTAATGTAAATATCTGCTATACAGGATATCTGATATGCCATCCCTGTGAAAGGGTCATTCCACCCCGCGAAGGGGTCGTGATCCACAGGTTGAGAACCATTGCTCTAACTGCCTCTCTCTCTTTCCTGGAAATTAGGCCACGCAACTGACACACCCTTATTATAAAAACAAGAGCACTCAGATGCAGGAGAAGGGCAAACCCAGCCCCTCTCCCTGGCAGCTACGAGGTAAATTTACAGTGCTGGTCACATAGGCTGAGCCAGACTAAATCACAAGGTGTGAAACTTCCCCCCACTCCCTGGAAAGCCATGAAAGTCCTTTTTCTGGGCATTTCTCTGCAGACTCTAATCTTCAGGACCCCTGTCACACTGTACATGGCAGCCGTCTCTCCTGAGGGGAAGACTCTGTCCTTTGAGGCTCCATCGTGTTCCCTCTGGTATGCACTGTCCCTCCTAAGGTCATCCCACCTCCCAGCCACACCACACACGCACACCGTGGTTTGGAAGACCCTTTTTATAACAAAGCTCCTCTCTGAAGGGTGTCTGGCCCTCGCTTCCTTCTCCATGACCCCGCAATTGTTGTAGCAGTGGGGCGTCTACGTCCAGCTCAAGCTTCTGCCCCCTCCCCCCACTAGTCAAGTGACAGGTGTGTTACAGCAGTTCAAATCAACACCGCTGTATCAGGAAGCTTCCGATACAGCAACCAACTCCACCTCACGCCAACATGGCCGCCATGCATGACCTCACAAAGTGGAAAAAGCCACAAGCTGCAGCAATGGCCTTGGCAGGAGGAACTCCAGAGGCCCAGAAGCCAATCTAGAGGTTCAGAAGCCTAGAAACCCTGAGGACCTGGAGTTTAGAGGCCCAGAAGCACAGTGATCTACTCAGCCAGAGGCCCAAGCAAGGACCCTGGCTTAGCAAGTAGACTAACCCCTGTGGGAGCATCCAGGGACCTTAAATTCATGCAACCTTCCTTCTTCCTTTTTTCTCATTTGTCCGGGAGGCATGAATTTATCACTACAAACTAGTAAACTATGCATTAAATAAATTAAATAAAACAAAAAGGAGCCTGCCACAGCGCCAACTGTCTGAAAGGCTGCCAGAGTCTAATTATGACCAAATTTTAAATGTCATTTTTGACAGGAAGTTTCCAAAATGTAAGCGGAAACTGCTGTGACCAATCGCCAAGTAGTCTGATTACTCAGTACATCTGGGAATGCATTTTTTTAAATGACATAAGATGGTTCTTTCAGACAGGTGGAGTGGTACATGACTATAATTCCAGCATTTGGGAAGTAGAGGTGGATCGCCCACAATTCCATACCAAATATGAGACCAGCCTGGCTTACATTCTTCAAAAAAGGTTTATAATATGCTTACCTATACTTTGGGCATTCTCTTCTATGCTTTATAAGTAGAATGGCGTCATCACATTTCTTTCAAGTCAAAATATATTGTGAAATTTGCATGGGGTAATGTGTATTGAACATTTGAAAGAATGTGGTTGTTTAGAAAGCTTTCAACACATGATGCATTCATTGTTCATTATCTCTGTGTTTATTATCACTCTTAAATATAGCAACTATAAGATAGACGTGTTTCTGAGGATCAAACCCCAAAGTAGCTTGGGCAAAGGTGGCTCTGGCTCAGGGTCACGTGAGGCTAATCAATCAGTCAGCTGGGCACTCGAGCCTGCAATCGTGCCAGGGCTGAACAGGGTGGAGACCTGGTTTCCAAGCTCGCTCACGTGGGGATGAGCAAACTTTAGCTACTAACAGGGCAGAAACAAACTATCGTCCAAGGAGCCTTTCCCAGTCTCCACACTGCACAGTGAAGTAAGTTTCCCAGAGGAAAGTTCGAAAGAACCGAAGACCAAAGCCACAGTCACTTATCAATCAATTTGTCTCAGGTGACAGGTTCTTCTGGGCTTCTGGTCACACAGACGGCTTCGGTACAGCGTGGGGCAAAGCTACTCAAGGGCTTCCATTCCAGAAGCAGGAACCATTTGGAGGCCATCTTGGAGGCTACTTACTACACCACTTACTGTAATTCTTGTTTGAATTCAGGTTTCTGGCCCTACCCCAAGGGCTTCTCATTTGGAAGTACTGCAGTAGCCACCAAAAGAGACAGGTGGACTATCCAACAGATGACCGAAGTCAGAGTTCAGTGGGCCAGCAAACAAAGGAAACAAAAAACTTAGGGAAATACTTTAGATTTGGTGTTTTGCTTTTTTTTGAATATTGAAGTCATTACCCTGGAAAATTCAGTTTTTCATATTTGTGTGTTCTTGTTGTTTGAGGTTGTTTAAGGGTTGCTTGTTTGAGATAGTGTTTCACTATGTGACCCTGACAGGCTGGCCTGGAACTCACAGAGATCCACCTGCCTCTACTTCCTAATTGTTAGCCTTAGAAGTGTGCTCCACCCAATCCCTCTGATCTTGTTTTTGTTGGTTGGCTGGTTGGCTGACTGGCTGGCTGGCTGGCTGGCTGGCTTATTGACTGATTGCTTTTTGAGACAGAATCTCACAATGTAGCCTTGACTGGCCTGAAACTCACTATGTTGACCATGTTGACCTCAAATGCAGAGACCTCCTGCCTCTGCCAACTTCCTGGATGCTGGGGATAAAGGCATGCACCACCATACCCAGATGGTCTTAATAGTTTTATAATAGTCTCTGTTTGGGCTGGAGAGATGGCTCAGCTGTTAAGAGCACTGGCTGCTCTTCAGGAGGTCTTGATTCTCAGCACCCACATGGTGACGCACAATTGTCTATAACTGTAGTCCCATGGGATCCGATGCCCTCTTCGGGTATGCAGACATACATACAGATTTAATACCCATGTACTTGTTGTCTTGTTTGATTGGGTTTTTTGGGGGGGTTATTTATTTATTTTTAGTTTTCCAAGGCAGGGTTTCTTGGTGTAGCGCTAGCTGTCCTGGAACTTGCTCTGTAGACCCGGCTGGCCTTGAACTCACAGAGATTCGCCTGCCTTTACCTCCCCCACAAGTGTTGGAATTAAAGGCATGCACCATCACTGCTCAGTATAATTCATTTTTTGAAGGCTTTCTTTGTTTGCTTTGTTTATGTTTGTTGCAAGGCATTGCTTGTTTTGGCCTGGAGTTTTAGGAGTTGTGAGACAGGGTCTCATGAATTTCAGGTACTGTCAAACTCAGCGTACCAAGGGCGACCTTGAACTCCCAGGGGCCAAGATGAGAGGCAGGCACTGACACTCAACTTTATCTTTCAGGACACTTTTAGGTATGCAACTAAATTGAGTAAAGGCTTCATTCTATACCTTTATTTTAGCTACAAATATAGTATAAAGCACCTCTGGTTTTCTTGGTTAAGGCCTTAACTTGGGTCCACACTTTGGGAACTGCTGTTCTCACACCAAATTCTGAAAACATCTTTCTGTTCCTAATTTTAACACCTGCCCAGTGACTAGTCCCATCTGTCTTTCTCTTCTCGCTAACGCTAATCTTCAGAGGACCCCTATTAAAAAGTATCTGTGGGGGCTGGTGCCTCGCAGAGGACCTGGGTTCAGTTCCCAGCACCCACATAGTACCTTCCTTATCAGTAACTCCAGCTCCAGGGATCCAGTGTCCTCATCTGGCCTGTAAGACACCAGAGACACAGCTGTGTTTATAACTTTGGACATCAAGGAACTGAGACCAGTTCTGGGGAAGTGAGAGAATCTTGTAAGAAGGGGTTAGGTGAGGTCTCAGTTTCTGGGTAGTAAGGGGCGGGCTACAGGGAAGATCGGTGAGATACCAAGAATGCCTCTGGGAAATGCTGCTTTCCTCAGCCCACAGGTCAGCTTGAATGTGGGTGGGAGGGCCAAGTCCAGGTCAAAGGTTTAGCTCTGGAAGTGTCTGCGCGCTCATTAGCAGCGACCTCCTGACTCCCTATGACGTGCCCTGAGCCAGCGCTGCCCTGTTCTGCTGTTGCAATTCCTTGCCAAGTCTGCATCAGTCTTTAAAGCACTGCAGGGCTCTGTAATTATAATTCTACCATAGAGTACGTCATCATTTATTCAACCAGTCGCCCCTGGGTGGATAATTAGTCTGTGTGCTTTGTTTTCGTCTGGTACAAAGTACAACGAGTAGCCACCTATGTGCCTCTGAGTATAAAGGGGAAAACTGCCGGATAAAACTTTGGCTCTCACTAGTTTCCCTAATTAAAGGCTATATGTATTTCTGGCTTTCGTGTGTGTGTGTGTGTGTGTGTGTGTGTGTGTGTGTGTGTGTGTGTGTGACAGCTCAAGTGTGCTGTCAGAAAACAACTTGTGGGAGACAATTCTCTCCTTCCAGGAATCAAACTTAGGCTATTAGACTTGGCAGGAAGCATCTTTTCTTCTCGAACTCACAGAGATCCACCTGCCTCTGCCTCCCAAGCGCTGGGATTAAAGGCGTGCGCCACTACCACCTGGTGGCAGCAAGCATCCTTACCCACTGAGGCATCCCACCGCCCAAGATGATTTGAGATTCTACATGGGATATGGAGGCACCCCCATCCCCACTGGCCGCCCCGTGCGATTCAGTGCTCTACCGCCACCCAGTGGTAAGGCGAGGAGTTACCACAAGACCTCTCTGAGGCTCTCTTTTCCAGATGGAATCTTGCCTTTAGTTTCTAAGTAGGGTAGCTGAAACCAACAATTCCAAATACAGGACACTCAGAAATTTAAATTTTGAATGAACAACAAATAACTTTTTACTTGAGTTCATGAAGGGGCGTGGTCGATCGGCAATTATGATTAACCAGACTAGCTTTAATATATAATATTCAGCTTTAATAAAGGAAAGAAAAGGGAACTTACAAAAGCCAAGGTTCCAGCGAGGAGCGCAGGAAATAAAGAGAGCAAAAACAAAAGCACAACACGGATGTTTTAAAGGTATTTGGGGCCCCGGAGGGGCACGCCCCTCAGACAAAGGGATTGATCAGCTCCCCCATCAAGTTCACCTATAGTTTAAAAAAAAAAGGAGTTCAGATTTAACTAGGTAGCCTATAATTTATCTGAGCATTCTATTTCAAGGGCTCTGAGAGGCGAAGTTTCCAGAAAAAACAGCCACACCTTGGTTAGTTGATATATTAGACCACCCTGACTGGAGAGTTTGGATGTTGCAAATCTGGAGCCAAAATTATCCTTAGTAACCACTTATTGACTACTGTGCCTGAATATCATCTTAGCAGATCTTACACTAGTTTAGTAGATCTTACACTAATCCAAAGCTAAGAATGAATAGCTTCTGAGACTTATGGGACCTTCTATGTAGACCAGGCTGGCCTCAAACTCACAGAAATCCACCTGCCTCTGCCTCCCAAGTGCTCCCAAGTGTGCCACCATGTCTGGAAAGTTGTGACTTTCTTACATTCCACAATGGTAAAGACTCTGAGAAGCCATTTCCATAATGAATCATGCTACTTGGAGAAAGCAGTATCTGCAGCTGGGCCATGGTCACTCAACATTGGCTCCGGAAAGAATGATCACAGCCAGGCAAAAATGTAAAAGAGGCTCCTGATCAAGAGAATAGAATAGAGCTGGGCTGGTTCATTAACTTTTGACTACGGGACTGCCCCTAGGGAGGGGGTTCACCTTACACCATGCCAAAGAGATAGGTGGAGCAATTAGTCCTATAATGCAGTGGTCCTCAACCTTCCTAATGCAGCGACCCTTTAATACAGTTCCTGTCGTGGTGACCCCAACCATAAGATGCTACTTCATAACTACTTCATTGCTACTTCATAACTGTGATTTTGCTACTGTTGTGAATCATGATATAAATATCTGATACGCAGGATATCTGGCATGTGACCCCTGTCCTGACCCACTGCCCGAGTGCAGAGCCTCACAGACCTCAGCTGTGTGAGGGGCAGAAGTCAGCCTGGTTTTCTGAATCCTTAGAGAAGTATAACCTTTCTTTTTCTTTCTTCTTCTTCCTAAGCCTGCTTTCCTCAATGCTCTGGGCTGTCACCCGACACAAACACACACACACACACACACAACATTTTGGGCTCCCCTTGTCTTTCCCTAGTGCCTCCCTGCCTACCCTGTGACTGTATGTCTACCGTGTGTATGTCTGACCTCTATACCAGGTCAAATGGCATCTTTCCTCCGTCCCCTCCTCCAGATGACTGCTGGAGTTTGTAGTTTGCCTGCCTTGGGGTAATTTTAAACTCTAATAAAACTGTCCTTGAGTTTTGATTTCAATCTACTCTTAAAACCTTTTTTCTTTTTTTATTTCTTTCATGGATGGAAAGATGGCTCAGCAGTTAAAGCACTGGCTACTCTTCTAGAGGTCCTGAATTCAATTCCCAGCAATCACATGGTGGCTCACAACTACCTGTAATGAGATTTGATACCCTCTTCTAGTCTACAGACACACATGCAGGCAGAACACTGCATACATAATAAATAAATACATCTTTTAAATTTTTTTTTTGAAACAGGTCTGTCTGTGTAACCCTGGCCATTCTGGAACTTGCTTTGTATATCCACTTGCCTCTGCCTTCTGAGTGCTGGGATTAAAGGCCTGTACCACCCCTGCCTGGCTTCAATTAATTTATTCGTTTTTATTTTTTGGTATGGGTGTTTTGCCTGCCTGTACGTCTGTACACCACATGCGTGCCTGGTGCCCCAAGAGGCCAGAAGAGAGTGTCAGATCCCAGGGAACTGTAGTTATCGATGGCTGTGAGCCACCATGTGGGTGCTGGGAATTGAACCAAGGTCCTCTGGAAAGAGCAGCGGTACTCTTAACCACTGAGCCATGATCTCTTCTCAAATTACTTTATTTTTTTATTTTTTTAAAGATTTATTTATTTATTATGTATACAACAACATTCCTTCCATGTATGCTTGCATGCCAGAAGAGGGCACCAGATCTCATTATAGGTGGCTGTGAGCCACCATGTGGTTGCTGGGAATTGAACTCAGGACCTCTGGAAGAGCAGTCAGTGCTCTTAACCTCTGAGCCATCTCTCCAGCCCCTCAAATTACTTTATTTTTTATTTTCATTTATTTATTTTCAATTTTTCAAGACAGCGTTTCTCTATAGCTTTGGAGACAGTCCTGGAACACACTTTGTACACCAGACTGGCTGGCCTCGAACTCACAGATTAACTCAAATTATTTTATTAATGACACTAAGAACCGCAAAAGGGGAGCCCCAACACCCCCGCATTAAAATAACAACTGCCGTTTGTAGCCTCAGTTTCAAGAGGGGGACTCTCGGGGCTCAGCACTCGGAGGAAGGGAGTCAGAGGACTGTGACAGTTTCACAGAGGACGGTGGCTGTGGGCAAGGAAGCTGCAGGTGTCTGGAAACTGTGGCAGCGGATCTGTGGGCTCGGAGCACTGCTCGCGAACAAGAGAAAGAGCACGGGCATGTTGTTCGGTTGCTGGTGCTGCTGTCTGGTGGCACACCTTGGTTTTTTTTTTTTTTTTTTTTTTTTTTTTTGCATCTCTCACTACCCTGGAAACCACTGACTAGACTAGTCCGATGCGCCAGTGTGCCCCAAAGTTCTTTCTGCCTGGTTTAGCCTCCCCAGCAGGTGCCTAACTTTTCAGGTAGGTTCTAGGGTTCAAACACAGGTTCTCATGTGTAGCAGACACTTAACCAACTGGGCCATCTTCCCAGCCCCATGGGAAGTTGTTTAACACGGATAGGGGACTGGGGTGCGGCTCGTGGTGGGGCACTTACACAAACCCAGGGTTCCATCACTAGCAAGGAGAAAAATCCTTCATCCTGGAAGGAGTCTGGGTGCAGGGGCCAGGTGATGGTGTGAGTGGGCTTCTCTAGGCTGCTTCTCTGGCCAGTCAGGCACTTGAGCTTCCAGCCAATCTCTCTCAGCTCCTGCCCTACACACCAGAGTACGGGGATGACAGGTATTCACTGCATCCAGCTTTTCACGTGGGATCTGGGCATCAAGCTCTGGTCATCGGACCTCTTCCTGCCCCAAACCACCTCTTCTAGAAGACTCATAGCAACACAGCTCATAACGAGTCCATACCAGAAACTGATATATGTGTGTTATTTATATATATTTAATATATTGTATATGCATATATATTATATACATATACATACACATACCCACACATATATACATATATATGTGTGTGTGTGTACGTGTATATATATATATATATATATATATATATATAAAAGAGAACAGCAGGACAGCAGTAATTGGTCAGGAAAGGAAGATGACATGTAATGTCTTCCAAAAGAACATGATTTATTTGGAGAAAGGACCCCCCAGGCCATGATGGTACAAAGGTGCGTGTTATACAGAAACAATATGTAGATATAAACTTGACTGGACTTTAGACTAAAGGCAAGAGGTGGCACGACTTTAAAACCTGGAGAGGAGTTTCATGAATGAGAATGACAGCCATAAGAAGACAGAGAGACCGGGAGAAGTGCAGAGGGTTGGGGCAGAGGAGCCTCTTCAGAGAACACCCTTCTAAGCAAATTCCTGAGCAAAACTCATCTGAGGCATCTCCAAACCAATCCCAGAACAAAGGAGAAATCTGACTTTTCATAGCCTTTTAGGAGTGGCAGAAAGTTTATATCACATGATTTAGTTCAACATAGCGTATCTTGTAGAAGGGAACGGCGGGCTGTGTCCCGCCACTGAGCTGCCGGCTAGCTTTACACCCGAAATAATTACACGGAAACTGTATTCTTTTAAAACACTGCCTGGCCCCTGGCCCATTATCTGTAGCTTCTTATTGATTGATTCTCATATCTTGCTTTAACCCATATTTAGTAATTTATATAGCACCACGAGGGGTGGCTTACCAGGAGAGATCTTAACCTGCATCCATCTTGGAGAGGAGAAGCATGGCGACTGCATATGGCGACTGCCTGAAGCGTCTCCCCAACTCCTGCTACCCAGCATTCTGCTCTGTCTACTCCGCCTACCTAATTTTCTGTTCTCTTAAAGGGCCAAGGCAGTTTTCTTTATTAATTAACCAATGAAAGTAACATAGACAGATAACTCTCCTCCATCAGTATCTGAGAAAGAACCCTGAGGTGCAGGCATTCATTAAGATTCCACATCAGGGGCTGCAGCTGTTAGGCCATGGCACAGAGAGATTCTTTTTTTTTTTTTTTTTGATTGATTTTTATTGAGCTCTACATTTTTCTCTGCTCCCCTCCCTGCCTCTCCCCTCCCCTTCAACCCTCTCCCAAGGTCCCTAGGCTCCCAATTAACTCAAGAGATCTTGATCACAGACACAGACATATTCCTGTTTTTGTTTTGTTTTTCGAGACAAGGCTTCTCTGTAGCTTTGGAGCCTGCCCTGGAACTCGCTCTGTAGACCAGACTGGCCTCGAACTCACAGAGAGCTGCCTGCCTCTGCCTCCCAAGTGCTGGGATTAAAGGCATGAGCCACCACTACCCGACACACAGACAGATTCTTAATCCACTGTGGGGAGCAGAGGAAGCCGTAAGTGATTGCACTCCTGAGTGAATGTGTGTTGCTGGCATGGGCCCTGTTAGGACGCCAGTGCCTCAGCCTCATGGGAATACCAAAGACCAAAGTCAGGCCCAGGAGGAAGACAAAGCCTTCCTCTGTGGCCCTGGTGTGAGGGGGCTACCCGTGTGTACAAAAACTACCAAAACTACCGACTGCAGTTTCTCCTCCCCGCTGTTTGCAGTCTGGGACTGCTAATCTATAAATACCTTCTACTAAGACTAGTTAACCTCTCTGCTCTGTGCCCTAAAGAAAAAACACGCTGAGATTCCGGGTTGCCCAGGGTGAGCACACCCCCACCTGACCCCAACCTTTCTGCAAGCATCTGTGTGTCTGGCCATCAATCCCTCGCCACCCCTAGGCAGGGTTTCAGGGCCCAAGCCTTGAAGCCTTGAAGCCTTGAAGCCTTGAAGGATGCGGAAACCCTCTATGACAGAAAGAGCTTCAGGAAAGCTACAGGATGTTGCCTTTTAAAAGTGATCACTGGGGCTGGAGAGGTGGCTCAGCGATTAAGAGCACCGGCTGTTCTTCCAGAGGTCCTGAGTTCAATTCCCAGAAACCACATGGTGGATCACAACCATCTATAATGAGATCTGGCGCCCTCTTCTGGGGTGCAGGTACACATGCAGGCAGAACACTGTATACATAATAATTAAATATTTTAAAAAATTAAAAAATAAAAGTGATCACTGTTAGAGGTAAGCCCCAGTTCTTTCAAACAACCCACATGTCAGTCAACAGGGAGTAAGGTATAATGTATCCATTCAATCAGTATGCACCAGTGAGAATAAACTATTGTCCACAGAAATATAAACAAACCTCCCAAACAGGTCACTGAGTGAACAGAGCAGCAAAACCAGGCTATGTGGGCCCATTTACATGAACTTCAAGAGAAAGCAGAACAATCCGCACTATTAGATAAAGCTGTCCCTTCAGAGATGGGTCATGCACAGAACAAAGGTTACACAGGGCACCCTAAGATCCTGACGCTATTCACCTACTGGGCAATATTGTCTTTGTGATTTGGTTGTCATAATACAATTAAAAAATATATCTAAGGGCTGGAGAGAGGCTCGGTGGTTCTCAGCGTGATCTTGCAGAGGACCTGAGTTCACTTCCTGGCACCCATGTTGTGAAGTAGAATAAGGCAGAAAAGGCCAATCATTAGAGATTGATTATTTCATGATCCACTTAAAGTACTCCTTGTACTTCCTGTTTGCCAAGCAGGACTTCACTAGCTACCTGGAGCAGAATGAGCCGGAGGAACGGCCGAAACAAAGGACTGTTGCCCTTACCAACCTGCGATTGCCACTTCTGTTTATGAAATGAGAATGCAAACTGGAGCCAGTGGGGAGCCTTTCGGGAGCTGTCCTGGCTTCACTCTCCGTGCATCTCCTCCCTTCCACTCTCACTGGTGGAGTGCTCACTCCAGAAAGATTCCTGGAACAGTGAGCAGCTTGTAGCTGCTTGACTCAAGCTCCAGAGGACCCAGCATCCGCTAGCTTCTAAGGACACCTGCACGCACATGCACATACCCACACAGAGATGTACACACCTACATGGAACTAAAAATAGCGAAAATAGCTGGGCATGGTGATGCACACCTGTAGGTCCAACACTCGGGGGGGGGGCAGAGGCAGGCAGATCTTAGTGAGTTCAAGGCCAGCATGTTCTACATAGTCAGTTCCAGGTCAGCCAGGACTTACAGAAGGAGATCCTGTTTTAAAATAATAATTCTTTTATTTATTTAAAAGTCAAAAATAGAAAGATTATCATCCATAATCTTATCACAAAAAAAAAAAGCTGCCCTGAGATTGGGGTTGTAGCTCAGTCGGTAGGGTCAATCTCTAGCACCCACATGGTGGCTCACAGCCATCTGTAACTCCAGTTCTAGGGGATCTGATGCCCTCTTCTGGCCTCCACAGGCACCAGGCATGCAGTGGTGCCCAGCCATACATGAAGGCAAAACTCCCATACACATAAAAAAATAAAATAAAAATAAAAACCAATCAATGAAACATAAGCTACCATTACTTTGAGGTAGATGCACCTGGGTAAATTTCTATACATACATGAACATTTAAACAACACGCTCATGCACTTTTTTATTTTCACCTTTTCCCACCTACCAGAATACATTTTATTTTGTTATATTTTATTTTTTGGTTTTTCGAGATAGAGTTTCTCTGTAGCTTTGAAGCCTGTCCTGGAGCTAGCTCTTGTAGACTAGGCTGGCCTCGAACTCACAGAGATCTGCCTGCCTCTGCCTCCTGAGTGCTGGGATTAAAGATGTGTGCCACTTTTGTTCTTAAAAAGATAATAGCTGGGCAGCTGCGCATAGCTGCGGAGACTCGCGGAACACGTGTGACCAGGGCGGCGGGTGAACAGGCGGTGCAGCGGGGGGTTAATGGCACAGACACAGAAAATAGACATAAAGCTTTATTAAAGGACAGAGGGAGAGGGAAAGGGAGACGGAGAGGAAAAGAGAGGGAGAGAGAGAGAGAGAGAGAGAGAAGGGGGAAGAGAGGCAGAAGTGAAGCTGCCTCTCCGAGAGGAAGATGGAAAAGCTCAGGCTGGAAGCTGAAGATCAGCCTGCCTCAGCAGATGGGGGAGGGAGTGGACACGGCTTGTCTCTTAAAGGGACAGGGACCAAAACCATAACAGCCACCACCACCCAGATCAGGATACATTTTAAACACTTGTGGTACTTTGTTTTAAGAATGTCTGTTACATATGTATACCTTAATTAACTGAATCAACTTGCAGCAGCTAAACATGTAAGTCATCTCTCCATTTTGCCAGTATAAAGAGTACTTGCGGACTGGGGGTGTGGCTCAGTCATAGAGCACTTGCCTAGCATGCGGAAGACTCTGGGTTCAATCCACATCTAACAAAATAAATAAGCAAAAGAAAAACAAGGCACATGGGCATGGCAGCACACCCAGGTAATCTCAACCCTAGGGTATTGAGGCACAGAGATAAAAAAAAAATCAGGGCCCAAAGACTGTTTTTGAGAGAGGGAGTGGGAGAGATGGAATAAGTAAGTTTAAATTTTTTTTATTTATTCCCTGTATTTTTCTTGGAGGCTTTTTGTGAGGTACCCCAGTTTGCCATTCCTTTCTCCCTGTATTTTTGTTGGAGGCTCTTTCTGCAGTGCCCTCCCCCCGCTTAAACCGAGGACCTGGTGCATGGTGGGCAAGTGCTAGACGTTGGAGCTCTTTTCCAGCCTCTATTGGAGATACTTTTTAAAAAGATTTTATTTTTATGTTATGTGTATGAGTATTTTGCCTAAATGTAAGTACTGTGTATGCTTGGTGCATTCAGGGGCCAGAAGAGGCCAACAGATCCCTGGTTATAAGCCTCCGTGTGGGAGCTGGAAACTGAACCTGGGTCCTCTGTTAAGAGCAGCGAGGCTCACAATCACTAAACTATCTCTCTAGTCCCGCTTGGAGAGATTTTTAACCCCATCCTTTCTTTCTTCTGTCTTTTTTTTTTTCACTTCACAGAAACAATCATGAGCTTTTCTCTAAGAACCCCTTAGAAGCCAGGTGTGTGTAGCACACACCTGTAAACGAGAACTAAGAAGGTGGAGGCAGACTTTCTAATCAGGAGTTCAAGATTATCCAAAGTCAACCTTTGTTACATAATGAGTTAAAGGACCCTACCTTTGAAAACAAACAAACAAGACAGTGCTCTTTAAATTCCTCCCGTACCAATGCATATCAATCTTACAGTTTTTGTTGTCTTTTTGTTATTGCTGTTCTGTTGAGGTGTTGTATTTTCTTTTTCCAGAGTCTCATACTGTAACCCAGGCTGGCCCGAACCTGGCTAGCCTCAACTCATAGACATCCTCGGAGTGCTGGGATTACAGGTGTGAGGTGCTGATTGAAACATGATCCTGACCAGTCATCATTTTAAGAACATCCAGGTCATTTCTAATTTTTAGCCATTACAAATAATTCTGTGATGTTTCCTTGTAAGAATAATCTCACCGATTCAGATATCGATTTTCTCAGTTCCAAATTTACCCGTTGACTGCTCAATGGAAAAAGAGTTCTGGGCTCTTTAAATATTTTTCCCTACCAATAATGAAGTTCTGTCATTAGAGGGCGCCAGAGAAACGGGAAGGAACCAGTGTTCGATGTCCTAGATCCTGCATGAGCCCGGCCTGGACAAACTCTACTGTCAGCATGGCTTCTTGCGCCCTGGCGACCGCTCTGTGGGGCAGTCATCACAACCAGCAGCACCCTCTGCAAACTCCTCCCGCCCCTCAGGCAGCTCTGTAGGAGGGAGCACAATGAGGCGGGCCCAAGCACCCTAGCAGGCAGATGTCAAATCCACCAGGCACATTTCCCGCGAGTTCCATTGATTTCTCTGTTAGTCAGCAGCGACCCATAGTCGCATCATCACCAACATCTGAATCTTAGCTCTGGAGATGGAATTCTTCCCCGGACGCTGTTTCAGAGGATTGGTGACCTTTTGTAGTCCTTAGAAATCCTTACTTCACCTGGGGCGATAGTTCAGCCCTGAACTGCTGGCTCTGCCAGCACAAATTCCTGAGTGTCAGCTCACGGCGGGTAAATAGGTGGACCTGTGGGAGAATGCCTTTAATTCAAGCTCTGGCTGGGCCAGTAGACAGGACTATCAATGGGGCTCTCTAAGCAAACAGCCTACCTTATCCAGGCAATGAGACCCTGCTTCAAAAGCCATGCTGGAATGACAACTAAGGGGCCAATCCCTCATTCCTCAAAGTCCATTGTACTCCATAACTCTTTCCCATCAAACTCCCCTGTTCCAAGGCACGGGTGGAGTGGGTTCTTTGTGTGCTCCTGTCCTCCTGATAACACCCGGGTTACTTCCAGGGTTGTGCCAAAACACATAAGCCTGCAATAAATGTTGTACACTTATCCTTGTGTGTTGGCAGTTTTTATATCTGTGGATTTTCCTACACTGGGTTTGCTGCTTCACAGGTGCCAAAAAGCTTCAGCAGCCTCACAAACTAATGGAGTGTCCACAGAGCTACTTGCCTGACTCCTTCTCCGTGCCTTTCAGTTGGGTGAGAGATGTCATTGTGTCATTGATGGCCTCTGGCCCTTCAGTCACCTCAGATATCTTGGTTGTTATTCTTCCTTTTTTTTAAAAAAAAAAAAAAAAAAAGATAGCCCAGGGGTGTAGAACTCACTTTGTAGACTAAACTGGCCCCAAACTCCAGAGAGACACCTGCCTCTCACTTGACCTTCTTTGTGCGCATTCATGTTTCTAGCTGACTTCCTCTTTTATGAGTCATGTGGATCAGGGCCCACAATGACCTCACTTAGCCTTGATTATTATCATTAAGGGGCCTGTCTGCAAACACATTCATGCTAGAGAGATGGATAAGAGGATGGGCAGAATGCAGACCTTAAAACAAGTACAGTGGTATGCCGGGCGGTGGTGGTGCACGCCTTTAATCCCAGCACTCGGGAGGCAGAGGCAGGCGGATCTCTGTGAGTTCGAGACCAGCCTGGTCTACAAGAGCTAGCTCCAGGACAGGCTCTAAAGCTGCAGAGAAACCCTGTCTCGAAAAAAAAAACAAAAAAACAAACAAACAAAAAAAAAAAAAAACAAGTACAGTGGACATATGCCATTTCTTTTTTTCTTTGTATGATTGTTGCTTTGGGACAGAGGTCTCATCTGTAGCCCAGGCTGCCCCCCCCCCTTTTTTTTTTAAATCTTTCTGCCTCAGCCTCAAAAGTGCTAAGATTAGCCAGGCATAACAGCACATCTTTAATCCCAGCACTCAGGAGGAGGAGATAGGTAGACCACTGTGAGTTCCAGTCCAGGCTGGTCTACATTAGAGAGTACCAGAACAGCCAAGACTACATAGACCCTTTCTCAAAAAAAAAAAAGTGCAAGGATTACAGATTGATTCCATAACATATGTATCTCATTTCTACGCATCAGCCAGGAGCCAACATTATAGTTTCAATCAAATATATTTGTATATTTACATTGAAGTTACCAGTCATATGTTTTTTGTTTGCTTGTTTGATTTTTGGTTTTTGTGAGACAGGGTTTCTCTGTGGCTTTGAAGCCTGTCCTGGAACTCACTCTGTAGAGCAGGATGACCTTGAATTCACAGAGATCTGCTTGCCACTGCCTCCCGAGTACTGGAATTAAAGGTGTGCACCACCATTGCCTGGTTAATAAGAGACTTGGTTTTTTTTTTAATTGATTTTTACTGAGCTCTACATTTTTCTCTGATCCCCTCCCTGCCATAAGAGACTTCTTAAATTATCTTTTAGGAGAAGCCTCTGGATTCCAAAGACAGCCTGGAAGAGGATGACCTTGAACTCCTGACCCTCCTGCTTCCCACCCCCCTTCCAAGCCATTGAACTGCAGGTGTGTGTCACACAGCCAATTATTTGTTCACTTTGAGACAAGGTCTTGCTGCGCCTGCGCTTGCCTTGCTGACTTCCAGCTTCCAGTTTCAGCTAGGCAGGCTTCCAAATACCAGAGACTGCAGGGGTTTCTCTGGCACTGTTTGCCTTTCTCCCAGTGTAGCCCCCAAGGTTCCCTCACTAATTGCATATCTCTTTTTCCTCCCCAAATAGCTTCACACGCACGCACGCACGCACGCACGCACGCACGCCTGCTTCTCCTCACACCTCATTAACATGAGTTCTCTCTCTTCACCATTTGCTGAAGCCTCTTTTAAAAGCTGGCTGAGGTTACTGGACTATGGAGAAATGTTGCTGAGTCAGCTGAGGCCACGGGGGCCAGCCCTGCCCTACCCTGCCCAGCCCTGCCACGCCCTGCGCAAGCCCCTGCCTCTCACTAAACCATAACAGAAGCTCCTCCACCACAGCAACTCTGAGGCCCAAAGGACACATTTCTTTCTGAAAATTACTCAGAGGCACAAATACTGTTAATGTCCTTGAGGACTCTGAAGAAGAAACTCGTAGAAGAGCCCATTAAGAAGTGGAGAGCACTATAAATCAGCAGCATATCACATCCTCTTTCTCAAAAGATAAAACCAAAAAAATTAGAAACAGAAATATTGACACAAGGAAAAACATTCAAACAGAAACCCACTTCCTTCCTGCCTGAGAATGATTCTCTCCATTTTCTAGAGCATCTGCTGGCCTGTGGCCTTCCTTTCAGCTGAACCCTTACAGAGACAAGCCAGTTTGTGTGAGTATACTTTAAATTTACTTTAAAAAAAAACAAACCTAACTTTCAGCCTAGTGGTGATGGCACACACCTTTAATCCCACCACTCCGGAAGCAGAGGAAGGTGAATCAGCAGAGTTCAAGGCCAGCCTGGGCTACAGAACAAGTTCCAGGATGGCCAAGGCTGCACAGAGAAACCTTTTCTTTTGGTGGGGATTGAGCCTGGAGCCTGCATGTGTCGGTACAGGCTCTAAGCCTGAGCTACACGGCCAGCACCTTATGCCCACTTTCCTTTAGAACAGTGTATTATAACATCCTTTCTCTTCTCTAACAATGTATCTAAAAGATCATTATTCACTTTGTTCTTTGTAGGGTCACAAACGTTTCTGCTCCAATGTCTAACAGACACCATTCAGGGTGTTTTCAATGTTTTTTTTTTTCCTTTGTTAAAGTTTGGATTACATCCTGCGGTGTGTGGGGGAGGTGTGGAGGAGTTTAGGTGTTCATGCTCTGGCACGTGTGGCGATGAGAGGACAACTTGCAGGAGGCGGTTATCTCCTTCCACCGTGTGGGTCCTGAGGATCAAACTCAAGTTGCTGGACTTGATGGCAAGAGCCATTCCACCCAGTCCTCTGCAGAACTGTTTGAGTGGCTCTGCATATACATGGGCATACTTTGGTAGAGCTAGAAAAAGCATCTCTACATCCAACTAGGTACATTAACATTTTAAATAAAAAGTAGCGAGAGGGGGGGGGGGGGGGGGCTGGAGAGGTGGTCCAGCAGGTACTAGAGTTCAATTCCCAGAACCTATATCAGACAGCTCACAAGTGACTAACTCCAGTTTCTAGAGACTTTATGCCCTCCTTTGCTGATGTAATGTATACCCACACACAGACACACATACATACACATAATTAAAATAACAAGGCCAGATTTGGTGGCACATGCCTTTAATTCCAGCACTTGGGAGGCAGAGAGACATAGTGCTCTGTGAGTTCAAGGCCATCCTGGTCTACAGAGCAAGTTCAAAGACAGCCAAGGCTGTCTAGAAAATCTTTCTCAAGAAAATAACAAAACAGTAATAGTATACAACAGAATCTGAAGCCAAATGATGGCACAGACAATATTTGAACGAACTTAGACCACTCGTGTGATGACTGCTTAGCAGAGGTGCTGTGGGAAACCAAGTGCTTCATATGTAAAAGCTATTCAGAAGTGTCCGGCACACAGTGGCCGCTCTGCAGCATTGGGTTTAATACTTTACCAACTGACCTTAAATATTTCCACAACAGTGTATTTCCCTGGCCTTTGTGAGTATTGCTTATTTGCAAAAGCAATGCTATTCAGACTTTAATTTCTTCCTGCCTGCCTGCTCAGAGTCTCACTATGTAGCTCTGGCTGTCCAGGAACTCGCCCTGTAGACCAGACAGGCTGACTTCAAACTCACAGAGATCCACTTGCCTCTGCCTTCTCAGTGCTAGGATTAAAGGCGTGCACCACTCTGCCCAGCTCTGACGGCTCTGTCTTAAGTTTCTTCCATCCTACCCTGGCTCTCAATACCTTCTCAAACTGTGCAACTTTTCTGACCTTATTTCATACCATCCTAAACAGACCCGCTAATTCAGAACCTCGAAGGATGTTCTTGGCTCCGTGCTTATATTCTGACTGCAACTCTATTACTTCTGAACTTGCTGGCTGAAGTATGGGAGACCCAGTTACATTTAAGAAGCATAACAATTGTGTTCACTGCCCTTTTCCATGTAAACTCTAGCAACTCTCCACTCCGAACTTTCCTTACTCAGTTACTACTGGAATAAAGCCTTGCTTGGGCAGGAGCTGGGTCTCTGTGCTGTCCATCAGGTCAAGCACGTAATGCTTTCTCTGGAATTATCTGCTGAATTCATTATCTTCCCCTGATAAAGGCAGGGATTCTGCCCTCCCCTTCCTCCTTACTTAATTACCACCAGCAGCACTGATTTAACATTACCTACTGCGTCCCATACACACAAATGCACACTCACGCATGTGCACACACACACACACACACACACGTTCATTACTACTATACTGTTAGCTGCTGATAGCTATTTTATCTTCATGGGTTAATTCATATATGGAACAGGTATTTCAGGTTTAGTGGTGCACACCTTTGATGCCAGAACTCAAGAAGTAGAGGCAGACAGATCTCCATAAATTTGAGGTTACCTTGGTCTACACAGAGTTCCAGCTACAAGTGAGACCTTGTATTTCAAAAGAGGGTGGGGGTAGTAGTATAGCCAGTCCCAGACCTTAGCACAACTGATTCCATGATGGAAATACCATTCAAGCCATAAAACTTAGCACATTGACTGCATCATCTGCCAAATCAAAAACAAAGTCCTAATCCATCAAAGTCTGGGGAAAGTCTTACTTTTTGGCTCTGTAGTTCCAATTCTATCTAACTGTTCTTGTTAAGTATGTCAACTCAGGGTATGGCTTTTGTGCTTAAAAGTTCACCCTGAGAAAGGCTCAGCTAAGGACGACACTTGCTAGCTAATGAAGACTTCTATTGGCTTAAACTTGTGTCTGCCCTTCTCTGGTGGATACCCCACAACAGAAGGATGCAGCCGGGCAGTGGTGGCGCACGCCTTTAATCCCAGCACTCGGGAGGCAGAGGCAGGCGGATCTCTGTGAGTTCGGGACCAGCCTGGTCTACAAGAGCTAGTTCCAGGACAGGCTCTAAAAGCTGCAGAGAAACCCTGTCTCGAAAAAACCAAAAAAAAAAAAAAAAAAGGATGCAATCCAGTTTGGTTAATCTCATATGTGCTGTTCACTGAATAACTGTACAACAATAGAACAGTCTCTCTCTCTGTCTCTCTCTCTCTCTCTCTCTCTCTCTCTCTCTCTTTCCCCGAAACAGGGTTTCTCTGTAGCTTTGGAGCCTGTCCTGGAAACTAGCTCTTGTAGACAAGGCTGGCCTTGAACTCACAGAGATCCACCTACCTCTGCCTCTGGAAGCGCTGGGATTAAAGGTGTGTACCACCACTGCCCGGCAAGTGGCAAGTGGCGTAGGAAGGTCTTCTATCTATGTGTTACTTTCATTGGTTAAATAAAGAAACTGCCTTGGCCTTTTGATAGGACAGCAGCTTAGATAGGCAGAGTAGACTGAACAGAATGCTAGGAGAAAGAAAGCAGAGTCAGGCAGATGCCATGGCTCTCAGACCTGAGATGGACGTAGGTTAAAATCTTCCCAGTAAGCCACGACATCATGGTAAACACAGATTAATAAAAATGGGTTAATCAAGATCTGAGAGTTAGCCAGTAAGAGGCTAGAGCTAATAGGCCAGTCAATGTTTTAAATGAATACAGTTTCTGTGTAATTATTTCTAGTAAAGCTAGCCGGGAGCCAGGCGGCAGGAAGTGGCCTGCCGTTCCTTTTACTACAGGCAAGTTATAAAATCTCTTTTCTGTCTCAACTTTTCATCTACAGCAGCAAATAAGTAGATCAAGTTTGTTAAGTTTGAATCAATTGTGCTGGTGAGAAGGTTCAGCAGATAAAGGTGCCTCTTAGGACCCACATGGTGGAAGCAAAAAAATCAATTCCCATAAATTGTCCTCTGATCTCCACATATGCACTGTGGCACATATTCAAATGTACACACACACACTCTCCACATGTGCACTGTGTCACATCAAATGTATACACACACACAGACTCTTTCCATATGTGCACCGTGGCACATCAAATGTCCACACACACACACGATTTTTTTAATTTAAAAAAGATGAAATCACTTAAGATTTAATCAGACAACCCACATGATGTACTGAGCATATTGCATGCCAGCCATCATGACACAGAGTTAGAAACTTCTTATCCATCCACTAATGTGCATGAGCAGAGATGTATTTTGGAGATGGAACAGTGATGGGTAAAGCGCTTATGGTTTATTCCTGCTTTCACAGATCTTCACATTTAGCCTAAGAGCCAGTAATTAGGAAAAAAGGGAATGTGTTAAGTATGTAATTAAAAACTGTGAGAGAAAATATTGGGAGCTGTAAGATTTTATAAGAGCTGGAGAGATCATTTGGTTAAGAGCATTTGCTGCTCATCCAGAGGACCCAAACTGGATTCCCAGGACTCACACGGCAGTTCACAACCATCTGTAATTCCAGTTCCAGGGAACAGCACGCCCTTTTCCAGCCTCCACGCGCACCAAGCACTGCATGCACATGGTACATAGACACACATGCAGGCAAAACACTCATACACATAAAATATATTTTTAAAAGCATCTATAGAAGGAATACTATGTTTGGCTGGGGAAAGAGTAAGTACCTGTGAGCTGAGGAAGAAGAAAACTAATAATTTCAATTCTGTGACATGGCAAAGGTTTCATCTTGGTGTCTTACCCAGTCTGAAGTGGAGTCATTCCAATACAGCGGTTAAACACCAGTTCACAGTCTATAGGATACACTCACCCCTTTCAACTGTACAAGTACTGCAGCTGCCCCCACGGTCCAGTTTGGGGTATTTCCATCCCACCAAAACGATCCATGATCCATTCCCACCCCAGATCCTGGTATACCTAGTTATTCACATGTACTTTATTGAGACAAAATGACCTTGCAAACTCAGGATAACTCAAATGAAAGCCAGGCTAGACTCCCAGTGCACGTTTGTTCGGTAGTGCGTCAGGGTCAAACCCGGCTCGATATGTGACCATAGGCTTTTCTCATTCCCTGGACAAAAAGCAGCAGGCGCCTCTGTGCTCTGAGCAACTAGCATTCGAGGACCAGGCGAAGCCATGTGCGCACGCGCGGCCCCGGGGAGCCGATAAACGCAACCGAAATCTTCTCCAGACCTGTCGGGTCAGCCGTTGGAACGCTGCCATTTGGGATCTGAATACCCACGCGTGATACCTACAGAACCCACACCTGGAAGGAGGTCCCTCCTCTTCTCCCCCACCGGCCGTCCTCCGAGACCCTCTGGCTGCGAAGACGCGACGCTCAGGATCGCTCCCGCTGTTGGCCACACCCCTAGCTGCTATATTGCGTCTGGTTGGCTGACAAAAGCTTCGGTCCCGCCCACTTGAGACAACGCCAAAAGCCACGTACGCCTTTTTACGTGTCTCGCCCCCGAAAGCGGAAGTTGCGCAGTCGTGGCTAGCGCTGCGGCGGCGCCGGGCTTGTGTGTTTATATATGTATATATACACACACACACACACACACACACACACACACACACACACATATGTGCTGTAGTCAGCTGCAGCGCGGGGGCGGCACACGGCATTAGAAGGCGCCGGAAGTGTCCGTGTCGAGGGGCGGCGGGAGAGGGGCCACCAAGGCAAGCCAGTCAGCGGAGCTAGGCGAAGCGGCGAGACGCGAGTCCGCCGCGTCCCGAGTCCCCGGCCCAACCGGGCTTTTCTCTTCGGCCAGACATGGACTTCAGGGAAATCCTCCTGATCGCTTCCAAAGGACAAGGTGTCAACCACGTACCGGTGAGTCTCCGGGCTTGCAGTAGGAATCCCGGGCGTCAAGTTCGTATGTGACGGGTGGAACTTCTATGCGAGCGCCTATCGGCCTCGGAAACTTGGACTACGCCCTCTTCTGGAGTTTATACGGGGATGCGAAAGGGGAGCTTTTTTTTGGGTGGGGGGGTAGTTTCCGCCATACCATGTTCCCCGAAAGGTGGACTTTGCGGCTTGGGGATTTTAGAGTTGCGCAAAAGTGGGTGAGTGAGCCGCGCCTGGCAGAATGCTGTCTAGCAGTAGTAGCTCCTGGCTTCGAAAAAAACTTCAGCCCCTATATTGAAGACCAATATAGCCAGGAAGCTCGGGCACTTTAAGGACTTCGCACGATACAGCTTTTTGGTTCTTTTTGGCGAGTCTAATGCCGGTTTTAGCGTGATTTCTTGGAAAGGTTCTCTTGTTCGTGGCCCCACCCACTGAGCCAAAGATGTTATCACCTGCCAAAGAGGTGTCTTACGTTGGGAAGAGAAGTTAGAGCATTTCAGGAAACCCAAGGCCAACTGTGAGGTGACCACGTGGGCTGCGGGTGTGTGGTAGACCTTTTATTTGCCTAAGGTGCGTGACGGATTTCCTGTTCGAGCGGGTTAGGCAAAGCCGACTTCAGCTTTCGTTTCCTATTGGACTTCCAGATTTTTAGATTCCGTTTGCACAGTTCCAGAGCTAAATGCTGAAGTGGTCCGACATCTGGTTTCTGGGGTCATAGCTGTTTTGCATAAACTAATCATTTCTGGATCATCAGAAGGTCCCCCAGCACAGCTGTAAACCGATATTTCGCGTTTTGATATTTGCGGTTTGATCAGTGAAGGGTCCAACTCAAAACACCTCTCTTCGATTCAGTCAGCTGGAATTTGAGATCTCACGTGGACTCTTCATTTCCTAGTTTTGTATATTGCAGTATTTTTTTCCCTTCTCTTGCCACTTCTGGTCCAATCCAGCCTATTTTTTTACTCATTTGAATATATTAACCTAAAATGACGAGTAGTTATTTTTGTATGTGTACATATACATACATATGTTTTATATATAGTATGTATGTATATATATGAACAGCCATCTCCCATCCCGATAATAATCACTCAGAATAAGCATTCTTCTGTGCCACAACTCATAATCCTTGCAGGTTGAAGCTGTGGGCACAAGCCTTTGAAACCTGGAACAACAATACTTTATGCATTTGTAGATTTTCAAGTCAGTGTTAGGCCCATTCATCTTTGCATAATTATTTCATCTTAGATCTTTCTGAATTTCAAAAAAGGTTTTTTTTTAAAAAAAAAAAAAAAAAAAAGGTAGTAGCCTTAATGCCCAGTAATTGTCTTGTGGAAAAATCAGAACCCAGATTTTATTTTTTTAAAATATTTATTTATTCTGTATACAATATTCTGTCTGTGTGTATGCCTGCAGGCCAGAAGAGGGCACCAGACCCCATTACAGATGGATGTGAGCCACCATGTGGTTGCTGGGAATTGAACTCAGGACCTTTGGAAGAGCGGGCAATGCTCTTAACCTCTGAGCCATCTCTCCAGCCCCAGAACCCAGATTTTAAAAGCCAGTAGCTGGGTGGGTGTGGTGGCTCACCCCTTTAGTTACAATACTGGCAGAGGCAGAGCTCAGTGAGTTCAAGACCATCCTGGTCTACAACATGAGCTCCAGGACAGCCAGGGCTATATAGAGAGACCCTATCTCAAAAAAATAAACTTATTAATTAAAAGTCAATAGCTACTGGGAGAGAAGCAGACAAATAATCCAAAAATTTCAAAATACATGGTGTTTGTTGCTGTGTCTGCACTAACAGAAAATGAAGAAAGGTAAATTGGTGACGTAATTTAAAATTAAATAATTGAATAAGACACATTTTATGAATCATCTTTCTCTTCTCCCAAGTCGTAGAAGATTGACTCTGTTTGCAACATTAGCTCCTTTATCTTTTATGTGGAATTAAAGTCATAAAAAGCAGTTGGAATAAAACTAGCTAAATAGTATGAAATTTAATCCATGATTTTTCGTAAACAGATTTATCTATGCATCTTAATTTTATCAGCTCAAAATAATTTGAACAATTATAAACAGTATTTACAAATCCATATGTACTGTGCTTAGTATTTAACATACATTAACAAGAGTTGTATTTCATATGTGTATTGTTTTCATATTATTGTTTTCTCAGTGATGGGACTGGGCTTGGGACCTCTCATGTAAGGCAAGTAAGTACTCTGCAACTGAGCTTCAATTTCTGGGCTCCATCCCCAAATCCTTTACCTGTTTCTGAAAGATGTAGCTAATATGACTAGTCTCCAAATTTGCATTTCCCTTATTTAAGTGTTTCTTTTACTTAAACAGGTAACAATGTTTTACTTAAACAGGTAACAAGTGTAACAAATTTTGCAAAATAAGTACCTTATCAGCTACCCCTAGCCTGTGGACCACTGAAAGCCTGAACTCTTAGCACTTGGGAGGTACAGGAGGCTGTTCTCACCAGGTGTTCAAGATCCTTAACTACAAAGCAGTTGTAAACCAGCCTAAGCTACATGAACCCATGTCTCTAAATAGCTAAATAAATGCTACCATCCAGCTCAAGAAGCATTTTGATACACACGCGCGCGCGCACACACATACACACACACACACACACACACACCGCTGTGTGTCATGCATAATATGATCTACTTGGCCTAAACCTGATTAGGGAATCAAAGGACTTTGAGTAACTGACAGCATCCCTTTGTGTGCTTGGTCCTTTCCCCTCTTTAGCTATTTCTCTCCTCACCTTCTTGGATCCTATCCGAGCTTTAGAGTTCTTAGACCTACCTTTACTGAGGAAAGCTAACCAGACTAAAGATGGGTAAAAGCCAATAGGTTAACATGTTGGCCTGTCACAGATGTAGGTGTCTGTATCTGGCTGCAGAGCTACAGTTGTATATACCCTTTTACTGGAGTACTTGGCACTAGAAGTATTCTGTGTGTCAGATTTTTCCCCAGAATTTTGTGACATTTATATAAATATAATGAGATATGAGGATAGGAATGGCGTCTAAAAACAAAATTAATCTGTTTCATATGTATGTATATAATTTATGTAGTTTGGAGATATTTTTAGTTTTTTATTCTTTGACAATTTCATACACAAATAATAATAATTATTGTTACCCTTCATTATCCTCTCACCCCTCTCCCACTGTACCTTTCTCCCAAGCCCCTCTCCTACTTTCATGACGTGTGTGAGTGAGACAGAGAGAGAAAGAGAAAAAAAAGAGCACTCCATTGGGTTGGAATAGGGCCACTTGCATGAGCATGCGTGAGCATGGGCAGTTTACCAGAGACTCAACCACTAAAGAAATGACTCCTCCCTGAGCAGCTGCTGCCCCCTAGCTCATCAACCTTTATTTACTGCAAGGAGCAATGAGCCCTGTCTTAAGTTACTTTCCTGTTGCTGTGATAAGACACATGACCCGGCAACTTATCGAGCAGTTTACTAGTTTACAAGGTTAGCGTTCATGACCATCATGGCACAAAGCATGGCAGCAGGCAGGCAGGAGTGTGCTGGAGTAGTAGCTGGGAGCCAACTGGAAATGTCATCTTAGGAACCCAAAGCCTAGTGACACCACTCCACCACCTGGGACCTCATGGAGGCCATTATCATTCCAACTATCACAGGTCTCATGAGCCCCTCTACTATACATGATGTTGGGAATGTCAGCTCTGTCTTGCGTAGATTTTGTTCAGGTAACCAGATCTTGAAAATTACTTTCATACAATATTTCTAAAACAGTTTTCCTTTTTTAAAAAACTTACTTTATGTATGTGGGTGTTTTGCCTGCTTGTATATTTGTGCAGGTGTGCAGTGCAGTGCCCCAGAATCTAGAAGAGGGCATTAGATCCAGCTGGTCCACGGGGGTCGTGGAAAGATGGAGACAGACCACCAAAGTCTAGTAAACCAGAAACAAACTTTATTCCAGGAAAAAAAAATCAAAAAAATAAATCTCCATGGGGCACAAAAAGCTTACCAGCTAGCCGAGACCACAGCCAGCGTTCACTCTTGTAAGGCTGTGGCAAAAGATGGCTTCCAAACTACTCCTTTTATAGCAAGCATTTTAGGCAATAACAAAAGAATTTTTACAGTCTCAAGGTAAAACTCAGATACAAATTGCCCTTCTTTGTAATTTCCATTAACAGGGTTTTTCAGTTAAACTAGTATTTGTATTTAGCCCATTGTTTTCCCCTGGCACTCCTTGATGGTGTTTACCAAGGCTCTGCACCTCCCTGCCACTGCCAGTTTTGCATGGCAGGGAAGCATATGGGAAAAATATAAAACCAAAAAGTCAAAAGTCACGTCCATCCCATCATTTAAAAGTTACCTCCGCTCATATCAGTTGCTGGCCATGACTGGCCAGGGGGTATCTAAAAGCTGATCCTCAGTTTGCAGAGCGACCCTAAGTTTGCAGAGGGCAGCTTCAGCCTCACAAACAGAGCTATGGGTTGTAAAGTAACCCACTGTTAATAGTTAATCCTTAAGCTGCTGAGAAAGCTGCTGACAGTCTGCTCTCATTCTCCTGGGCTTACAACTTTATTTCTACTTATTTTTGGAATCTACATTTTTATATTCTTTATTCTTGTACTCTTCAATCTCCTGGAACTGGAGTTAGAGAGGGTTGTGATCCTCTGTATGTGTGCTAGGAACTGCACCTCGGTCCTTCACAAGAGCATTATGTGTTCTTAAGCACAGAACACCTTAAAGTGCTTCTGCATTGACTTTAACCCGTGGTGTGAAATTTTCAACTTGTGGTGTCCTATTGTTAAAGGGATCAGAGTTTGAGTTGGGTGTTTCCAGATCCTTGGCCTCTTATCCAAAGAGTTGAAAATAAGGGCACACACATACATTTGCAAAAGAAACATGATAATTTTATTTAGCACAAAGCAATAAGATAATACTTGACAGAACAAGAGTAAAGGTACTCAGGGCCCCAGGATGCAGCCTGGGGAAAGGGGGCCTAGTTTACTATGAATACAGTTAGGGTAGGTTCTTTATTTTGATTGATGGATGGGTTATATAATCATTTCCTCTGCTGTGCATGTCCCTCCCCATAATGCATCTGATTTTAATTCTGTCCATTCCTCCAATTATGCATAGGCATAAGATGGTAAATAAAGATTCTCCCTGGGTTACAAGACAATGCAATTTTTCCTTACTGTGCATTCTCTGAAAACCAGTTTAAGCTCAATTGGCCCTTCTATAATTGCCATACCTAGTAAACTGGAAATACTTTTAAATAAAAATTGTAAATTTGATTGTTACCAGGGGTTGGGAAAGTATCCCCTTGTTCAGAGTTGGGAGATTGTGTACCCCATACAAGTGAGGGATTGTGTGGTTCTGAGGTTGCTGGGTACGTTGTTTGCAGTGGCTATGTGTGCATAGTATGTGCAAGTAATGGAAGCAGGCTGCCAAGTACTTTATGCCAGGGGTTTGAGAATAAGCCAAAACTAAGTGGGGTCTCAAACCAAGCTGTCTCCTATGATTTTACCTGACTTCACTATCAGTCCTCAAAACATCTCAGATTTTGGATCATGTTGGATTCTGAATTTTTGTATTAAGGATGCTCAGCTTGTACTAACACTTCCTTCACTGTTCTTGTTTTGAAATGAAACAATCATCCTAGTGTTTTAGTTAAAACAAAGGTAAGATTGCAGTATGTGTGTAAGTGTTAGGCACACACTCTTCTCAGTGGAATTCTGAATACAAAAATAACAGCTGATCAAGATGATGCAACCAGTCATTGTCACTGGCTTTCTTTTTTAAAGACAGGATTTCACTCTGTAGCCTTGGTGGACCTGTGGTACTCATTATGTAAGCCAGGCTAGCTTCAGACAGATCTGCCAGCTTCTGCATCCCAAGTGCTGGGATGGTTCCTTGTGAAGAACAGTGTGGGTTAACAAAAGTTTTTGCTGCAGTAGTGATTGCTCTACAGAAACTGGATCTTGGCCTTCTGGTAGAGCTGCCAAGACATCCCTGGTGTCTCAGACAGCTGCTCTCTAGGGTAGAGCAGTACCCCACGGGGATTCTGTTGTCTCTCTTCTCTGTAACACCTTAGAGAATCTCTTTCTAAATAATGGTGATAGCAATTAATATTCATTGTGCTGAGCCTTTGCCAGGAATTGTTCTAAGCTCTTCATATGTTAATTAATTTAGTTGCCATAATGAGCATATGAAAGAGATTTTACAGATGACAAAACAGGCCTAGTGAGGTGAAGAAATTGCCCAAGGCCACGCAGTGAGTTTTAGGATTGGTTGTAGTGAAGGAGGAGGATCTAATCCCGCACTCTGCTTCAAAGTTCCTGCTCTTAACCCAGACTCTCTGTTGATTGAAGAGAGTGTATTGTTTGTCATCTTCATAGATAGAACTCAAGCTCCTTGCCTCAGCTCTTCTTTAATACAGCTTTAAGCAATAATACTGTTGGATATTTATAACGTTCTCAGTATAAAGATGGAAAAAAGGCCAAACCAATCGCATTTAGAAACAGTGGACAGGTCACTCGACCAGACCACTTGAATGGGCCCACCTGATCTTATCTGATCTCTAAAGCTAAACAGGACTGATACTGGTTAGTACATGGATGGAAAACTGGCTGACAGGTGATATTGGAAGTCTGTTCTAAAAGAGTAATCACTCCCCTAAAGGATGGGAAAGGAGAAGAATATAGGGAAGATCAGTTGTAGACCTAACTGTCTGGGGTAGATATGCATAGAAATTAGGGAATTCCGTTTAAGATTGGGCTGTGGGCCTGAGAAAAACAGTGTTGGAGTCAAATAGAAAGTGAAGTGTGAAAACATGTTTGGTCCTTAGTCATAAGACCTGCATTCACCATGCATTCAGCCACAAAGCCTGTGCCTGAGCACCAGGAAAACAACTATCCTTTTTGAAGGCCGTTTCTAACAAAGAACTCATTTAATGTGCAGTTTTATGGTAGATTTGAATAATGCACCAAGGGCTGAACCAGGGCCTCCAGCATGCCAGCAAGTTTTCTACTGTTGAGCTATACCCCAACCCTTACTGAGTGTTTTATAAACCTTGTGATGGTTGATTTTGATGTTTAACATAGCCAACCTGAATAGATGCTCTGGGTGTCTTATTCCCTTTTCGCCATCCCGCTGAGCTAGCTTAATGCAAAGAGCCGGTTTCCTGCATTCATTCTTGACTAATGTCTTGAAAAGGTGTATAAAACTTTGTGGGTGTTGATTAAAGTTAAGAATATATTGCTTGGGGGCTGGAGAGGTGGCTCAGTTGTTAAGAATACCAACTGCCCTTCCGGAGGACCTGGGTTCAATTCCTAGCACCCACATGGCAGCTAACAACTGTCTGTAACTCCAAGATATAACACCCTCACACAGAGATACATGCTGGCAAAATACCAATGTACGTAAAATAAATAAATTATTTTTTTAAAAAAGAATACATTGTTTGACTAACCAATAATAAGTGATGTAAAATCATCAGAAAATTTCTATTTTCTATTACAACAGTCTTGTTTCTCCTAAGGAGCAGTTTGGGGAATGAGGGGAAGTAACATGCTGGTCCTGACTGTGCACTTGCTGGGTAAGATTTCCAGACCGCATGCTGCTTCTTAATCTGATCTCTACAGGATGGTTTCAATGGGAGGAGTGTGTTTTTAAATGGCTTGATGTTTTCTAAGCCTGTTTGTTGGCTTTAGAATTACAAAATCTTGGCTAAATCTCAGTTGCTGTACTAAATGACAGCAATGCCACCATTGGGGATCATTCATGGGGTCCTACTGAGTGATGAAGTTGGCTTTGCAGGATGGTAAAACGGATATGTTTAGGATAAAAGAAACATGTCCAGCTGCTTTTCATGAAACCCAGACAATGAATCAGAATTGATGTGTACACCTTGGTGCGCTGTTGCTGCTGCCATCTACGACCTTCTGATCAGGGGACGGACCAAATGACTCTTCTGTCTTAAAGAGAACACAGTGTGCCCCAGCCTCAGGCTTTTTTTTTTTTTTTTAATCATTCTTTACTGTGAGGTGGGGAGAAATTGTTCATCAAAACATATTTTGATCTTTGATCTGCTTGCATGCTTGCAGCCCTTTTTAGAAAGGTCTACTGAGTTTAGTGTTAAAATATATGATCATAGCCATGTGGTGGTGTACACCTTTAATCCCAGCACTCAGGAGGCAGAGGCAGATGGATCTCTGTGAGTTCGAGGCCAGGCTGGTCTACAGAGTGAGTTCCAGGACAGGCAGGGCTACCAGAGAAACCCTGTCTCAAAAAAAAAAAAAAAACAAGAAGTTTAAACGTACATCTGCCTAAAACTGCATACAAATGTCTCAGCAGCATTTTTTATGAAGGCAAAAACAAATGGAAATCATTTAGATGGACAACTGGTGAACAGATAAGTAATAGGATATGGATCTATGCCCTGCAATATTACTCAGCTATTGAAGGAGATGGAGATAGGAAGTTCACTAATGGTTGCCAGACCCATCACTTAAGTAAGTGATTTCTTTTTGAGGTGGTTACAATATCCTGAAAACCAGAGATGATTGCTGTGAAACTCTGAATATACCAAAAATCATTTCAGTTGTGATGCTGCCTGTGAGCTATGTGACACTTGAATCCCGTGTCATTTATTATATTCATAGTATTCCTGCAGGAAAGAGCTCTCAATTCAGTTTACAAAGATGTGGCCTAACTAAGGGATCTGATTGTGTCCTAGCTTGGGTGACTAGAAAACAATTGGAACTGTCTTGGGATTTCTCCGTCAGGAATGAGTCAGTTGTCAGCATGCCATCATGCAGGATTTTCGGGTTGGATGAGGCCTGCCGTCTTCGCCAGCTGCTTGTCCTATTTAGTTGGAACTTGAGCTTATTTCAAGATACATTGTATCAATAGAGGAAAGAAAGGGAAAAGATACATTGTATCTAGTAGCCAGCTGCAACTTGAGTTTATTTTAAGATACATTGTATCAATAGAGGAAAGAAAAGGAAAAAAGATACATTGTGTCTGGCAGCCCGATTCTAAGCAGATCCTTCGGCTTCCCTCCAAGGGTGGGCATACACAGGATGGGAGAGCATGGGCGTTGACAAACTCTCATACGCTGGATAGGGAGGCGTTGGGGTTTACAGACTGCTGACTTTTCCCACAAAGATGAATTTCTTTTACTATCATCACAGACAAGATTTAGTACATAAAAAGATGTCTGCCTCATATAACAGAAGAGGGGAGACACTTTAAGACTCTTGTTTTCAGGGATGGAATGAAGTCTAGTAGTAGAGTACCTGTATGTGTGAGACTGTCTTATTCAGTTCTGTAATTTAAAAAAAATTGCTGGCCCATAGATTTATGTCCCATGTCCCAGACATGAGAATTAGCTGCATACCGTGCTTCTTTAGTAGTAGATACTTAAAAAATTGAAATATTTTTCTTTCAGGGCTCAATCATTCATTTTTCTTTATGCAGTTACTTAAAAACCAAAGTCCAGGAAAACACCATCTGTGCCTGTGCGGTATTGGTGATCTTGTTAATATGGAAACCAGTCTAACGGAACTTGTGTAGCAAATTAATATTTCACAAATTTAAATGCTACAGTTAAAGATTACTGGGCCCTTTGTTTAGATTTCTTGTTTTTCTTACTCTTTCCTCCCTCATTTTCTGCAGTACTGAGAATTGAACTCAGAGCTGGTGCACAAGCACTGGCAGACAAGCACTCTGTCACTGAGCCACATAGACTGTATATTGTTGGGTCCGGGGTGGGGGGGGGGTGTCGCACAAAGATGGGAACACCACCAAGTCTAATGAACCAGAAGCAAACTTTATTCCAGAAACCAGATCCCAGGAAAACCTGAAGCAAACTTAAAAATAAAATAAAATAAAATAAAATAAAAAACCCACAGGGCACAGAAGCTTATCAGCTAGCTGAGACCACAGCCAGAAATAGTGTTTGTTAGGCTGTGGCAAAAGGCCAGTTTCTGAACCCATCTTTTTATAGTAAGGGCACCAAGCACTAGGTCTGAACAAAGGAATTTTTACAATCTTGCCCCAACGGAGACCCTAAGGAGGGGAATGAGTTCTAACGTCAATGGGTAACTAGGCAGCTATCATGAAATATGTTTTAGAGTAGATTACAGTGAAAGTCATTAATTGCAAGAAAACAGGTGTCTTTAGCAGTTAGTCAGAAAGGGGACTGCTAGTAATACCAGAAGGTTAATAAATTAGAATTAATTGGTTCTTAGGCTGGGAACTTAGAAGACAGCTGAAAGTTCTTCACACTTTCTCAAGGTAAAACTCAGATACAGCCTGCCATACTTTACAGGCTCCATTATCAGAGCTCATTAGTCAAACCAGGTGTTTGCACCGTGGTCACTGTTTCTCCTGGTTCCTCCAGGCTGTGTATACTGGAGCCCCATGCCTCCCCTTTAACGGTGCCAGTTTCCCATAACAGAGACAGTGCCTAACCCAGAGGTCACACATCTCTATTTCCTAAGGGTTAATTCAGTTCATCAATGATGGCCAGGACACTACTCTCAGTTTGCAGAGAGAAGTTCTGGCCTTGTAAATAGAACAGCCAGTTGTAAAATGAAGCGACCTAAGCTGATGGAGGCTTCTTAAGCCTCTGAGAAAATAGCTCACTGTGAACGATTGATCCTTAATCTGCTGAGAAAGCTGCTGACAGTCTGTTCTTATTCTCCTAGACTTATAACTTCATATTTCTTTATTTTTACATTCTTATTTCTGGAATCTACATTTTTATCTTTTTATTCTTGGACTCTTCATATATCCTTAAAGTTGAATTGCTTATAGCTCTTATATTGCTTTTGTTTTTAGAAAAGGTACAGTTTGGCAGTGGGGCCTCCCAAGAAAGACCCAAAAGTGAAAGGTGTCCAGTCGGCAGCTGTGCAGGCATTCCTTAGGAGGAAAGAAGAGGAGCTTAGACGGAAAGGTACATGCTTGTGTTGTCTCTCTTCTCAGTCTCAGTGTCTGCCCCCAAAGCCATCCTCGAATCAACAGTGTGTGTTTGTAAAAATGTCGAAACAGACTAATAAATTTGGGGATGATGTATGTGTGTCTCTAAGTTAACTTTATGGACATATACATAGGTGCCTGTTCATAGTTAACTATTTGTATTGTTATATCTGCCCCTGTCCCACCCACCCTCAAGGCTTTGTGGAGCCAGGCATAGTGATATTCACCTGTTGCCTCAAGTATTCACTGGGCTGAGGCTTGGTGATAGTTCCTCGAGCCCATGAGCTTGAGAGCAGCCCAGACAACATAGCAAGGCCTTATGTCTTGGGGAGAGGTGAAAAGGCCTGGTGTAGCGACCAACTAACTCTCTATAACAAGTCTTCATTCTTTACCTTGGTCCTGACATTGGTTTAGGTATGCATTGGTTCATTCTTCAGTGGGTGCTGGTGTTCCATCAACTAGGTGTATTTATGAGCCATTTTTTACATATAAAGCAAAACCAAGTCCCTTGCTTGCTTACACATAAAGAGAAGCTCATATATGATCCACTTGTGTAAAATTTTCTTGATTTTTATTAGATGACTTCCTCATTTAACTCCTAGATATCTCAGTGTTGTCTGTGTTTTGACTGTGGACAGGTATCACATGAGCTGTCCTGAGACTTTGCAACAGTGTGTTCTCGTTTTATTCCTTTCAGCCTTAGAAGAGAAAAGGAGGAAAGAAGAACTAGTGAGAAAACGAATTGAGCTCAAACATGACAAGAAAGCCAGAGCTATGGCCAAGAGGACAAAGGACAATTTTCATGGCTACGATGGGATTCCTGTGGAGGAAAAGACAAAGAAGAGGCAGATAGCAGAAAGCCGCCCGAACCAGGGAACTGACCCAGAGTATGAGGTGGAGGAGGAAGAGTTCCTAGACTACAGTCAGGATGAGTTGGAGCAGGACTTCGAGGAGGAGCAAGAGCCTCTCAAAGCTGAAAGCAAACCAAAGGCCCCCCTTAAAAGTGCCCCTCCACCCATGAACTTCACTGACTTGCTGAGGTTAGCTGAGAAGAAGCAGTTCGAACCAGTGGAGATTAAGGTAGCGAGGAAAGCCGAGGAGCGGCCCATGACTGCAGAGGAACTCAGGGAGCGAGAGTTTCTTGAACGAAAGCATAAGAAAAAGAAACCTGAGACCAACGCCAAACTACCTCCGCCTGTGTCCAAAAGGACCCCCTCTCATAGAGACAGTGTGGGCACAAAACCCAGCAAGGGTTCTGGGGACAGGCAGCCTTCTTCCAAAGGATTGCTGTCTCCTCATGCTGAGAAGAAACCCAGACCCAGCACAACCAGTGAAAAGCAAGTAGCTTTGCCTTCATCCAAATCCATGTCAGGAGAGAGAACCAAGGCAGGATCTGGCAGTAGCTCCCAGGCCTCACACAATAGACCTGTCTTCAATGGGGCTGGAAAGCCCCACCCCAGCACCTGTTCCCCAAGTGTCCCAAAGACTGCTGCTAGTGGGACTCAGAAACCTGCTTCTGAGCACAAAGCCAAAAAACCTCTTCCTTCTCATCCCAGCCATTCCAAACCTGGGCCCACAGTCTTCTCACACAACAAAGCTAAGAGTCCAGGTATCAGACAGCCAGGCAGCAACAGCGACTCAGCTTCTGGACGACCCAGCCCAGGGACAGCCCGGCCCACAGTTAGTTCTGGCACCATGCCCAGGCGCCAGAATGGCAGCTCCAGCTCAGGACCTGAGCAGTCAGCCAGTGGGATCAGAAAGCTGGCCAGCCATCCGCATCCCTCTGGACGACCAGTCAATGGCACAAATGGTCCTGGACGACCTGCCAGCAGCTCCAGTGGCCCTGGGCGACCCATCAGTGGCCCTGGTAGTTCTGGAAGACCTTCGAGCAGTTCTGGAGGTCCTAGGCGGCCTGTAAACAGTCCACATGACATTCGACGACCAGTGAGCAACCAAGGTCCCCCTGGGCGGTCAGTCAGTGGCCCTGGGAGATCTCTAAGTGGTTCCATTCCAGCTGGACGGACTGTCAGTTCAGGCCCTGGAAGACCAGTGAGCAGCTTAGGACCTGGACGAACAGTTAGTGGCCCAGGCCTCCCCATAAAACCTAAGTGCACTGTTGTCTCAGAAACAATTTCTTCAAAGAATATTATTAGTCGGTCAAGCAATGGACAGATAAATGGAATGAAGCCTCCCATGTCTGGCTACAGATCTGCCCCAGGTAAAATATCACCATGCCATTGGGAAAGTACATAACTTTATATGACCAGGAACCCTGCAACCACGTCCTCGTGCCCTGTGTGTACTGACTGTTGATAGTAGAAAAGAGGCTTGTCTGGGATCCCTTGTTTACACACCACCTTGTTCTCTCACATGTAGCAAATCTGACTGATTTGTGAGAGAAATGGCTGGTGGTTTGGTGGATAAGATAGTGTTTTACTTGAAGACCATGAGGCTTAAAGATGAGAGAATAATGATGAGCGTGAAGCCTTGGTGCTCCGTTCACCAGCAGATGTTCGTTGGCACCTGTTGTGCCCCAGCAGCTATCTTAGACTGTCCTGAGTTCTGTTCCTGTAGTAGGCATGGTGAAGAGCCTTGCTGCTGGTGCTTTAGGAGTCTGCCATCTCCAAGTTTGGAGTCCCTGATGGGCCCCGCCAGCTGCTTCCTGTAGACACTGCATGCTGCATAGGTACTTGTTATTTGTTGGGATCCATAGAGAGGATAAAAAGAAACCAATGCCCAAATCCCTTGTTTTAGATTTCAGAGACTAGAAGAAGGTTATTCTCAGACACTGTCTGTTAAGTGTCTTTTGCAAAGTTGTTCTTTGGGTTTTTTTTTTTTTTTTTTTTCTTTGTTGTTTTTGTTGAGGGACTGAGGAAATTAATGTTTTAGTTTGTGGTTTTTTTTTTTTTTTTTTTTTTTTTTTTTAAGAGAAGGTAGCCCATGTTGGCTTGGCACTTACTGTATAGCTGAGGGTGGCCTTTGATATCTGATACCCTGTCTCTACCTCCTGAGTGCTGGAATTACAAGTGTGTACCACCAAATATACTATATATATAGCTATAGTGCCAGGACACAAGCCCAGGGCTTCATATATCCTGGCAAGCTCTCTGCTGAGCTACATCCCCAGGTCATTTTTTTACTTTCAGTCATTAAGATAAAAATACAATAATAAAGTGAGTTTTTCTTGCAGTTATACTTTTAACTCTCTTTGAACAATTATAATTCTGAGAACATTTTATACTTGGGACTTTTTCTTTTCTCAGGTGTGGTCTTGCTGTGTTGCCTAGAGCATCTTTAAACTGCTGGCTCAGGCTCCAAGCCCAGATAGCTGTAGCTAAGGCAGTGCAGGACTTTGAATTTTTAAGAGAAATACAGGAAAAATAGGGAACTACTTTCAGTATCTTTATTTGGTAGAATTAAAATTGATTCTATGGCAGTTTGTAACAACCCAGTTCCAGAAATTTTACTGATCTTTTAAATACCAGAAGTATGTCTAAGCTAGAAAACATAACAAGCAACAAGGCTCAGTCCCTCCAGATTCTTCATCCAGCAGGGATGTGCAGCCTGTGCTGAGCGCCGGCTGGATGCTTTGCTTTCAGCTGCACCTCTATTGTGGTTTTCCAAGACAGGGTTTCTCTATGTAGCCCTGACTGTCCTGGAACTCGCTCTGTAAACCAGGCTGGCCTTAAACTCACAGAGATCTGCTCATCACTGCCTCCTGAGTGTTGGGATTAAAGGTATGGGCCACCACGACTCTGCCAGGGGTGCCATCTTACTGTTTGTTTCTCTGAACTCCAGGTGATATAGTCCACTGCAAGAAATACTTTGCCATACAATGTTCTTATAAGTCATGGCTTTGTGCTTAGGTCCTCAAAGGCTCCCCTTCCCGACTGGCTACAAAAGACCTCGAGAGTATGAAGATGATGATGATGATGAATATGATTCAGAAATGGATGATTTCATCGAAGATGAAGGAGAACCTCAGGAAGAAATATCCAAGCATATTCGGGAAATCTTTGGCTATGACCGAAAAAAGTAAGCTGAAGGTTTACCTAAATATCAACTTTTTGTCGTTTGTAGGAGAGAAACATTAACAATGGAGGCATTAAATGCTTAGTTAGGAACCTTTAGGTGGTGGGGGGTCCTAAAATGATTTAGTCTTAGAGCAGGTGCCGATTAGTTTTTAATGTCATGTTGACATAGTCTGCAGTCATTTGGGAAGTGAGACCTTGAGTTGAGAAATGCTCGCTGCCAGATTGGCCTCTGGGCAACCCTGTGGCACATTTTCTTGATTGATGTGGGCAGTGTCGCCCCAGGCCTAGAGGTCCTGAGTGCTACATAAAAAAGGCTGAGCCAGCTGTGGTGGCACAAACTCAGGAGGCAGAGGCAGGTGGATCTCAGTGTATTCAAGGCCAGCCTGGTCTACAGAGTGAGCTCCAGGACAGCCAGAGCTACACAGAGAAACCCTGTCTCCAAAAACCCTTAAAGAAACAGAGAAAGTGGCCTGAGTAAGCCATGAGGAGCAAGCCATTGAGCAGCCTCTGCATTAGTTCCTACCTCTAGTTCTTGGCTTGCCTTCCTGGATAGTGGATTTAAAAGTTGTACAATAAAAAAAAAAAAAAAACAAAAAAAAAAACCCTTTACTTCCTGGGTTGGTTTTGCTCCCAGCAATAGAAACCTTAACTAAGGCACAAAATAGTTTCTGATGAATTCAGAGTGTTTTGTAATGTTTCCTTGTGAGCTGCTTTCTTTAAAAGAGAGGGAGTAAAGCGGCCTCATGTAATACAAATAGATGGGCTTTGAAGTCAGAAAGTCATTCTGGTAAGACACCTGCTTTTCTTTTTTTCCTTTTTCTTTCTAGTTTTTTGTTTTTTGCGGGGGGGGGGGGGGGGCATTCGAGACAGGGTTTTTCTATAGTTTTGGAGTCTGTCCTGGAACTTACTCTGTGGACCAGGCTGGCCTCGAACTCACAGAGATCCACCTGCCTCTGCCTCCCAAGTGATGGGATTAAAGGTGTGCGCCACCACCACCCGACAACACCTTCTTTTCTTGGGTGTAATGTTTTGCTACCCAGGAATGTGGACCATGGTCACTAGTATGGGACCATCACTATTATTGATGTGTCTAGGAGCTTATTAAACCTGCAGGGTCTCAGGCCCCAACCTTAGTCCTGCTGAATGCACATGTGTTTTATAAAGTCCCCAAGTAAGGCTTTGTGAGCCATTAATGTATAGAAATAAAGCTTCACTTTGGAAGTATTGTCGTATGTGCGTGGGACAGATGAGACCTGTCAACATTTCCTCTGACATCTTTAGAAGCCCCTCTGAGAAGCTCGGCCATCTACAAGGCTTTAACATCTGGGGCTCTTAGTAGGAGGAAGATCAAGTTGCTCTAGAGCTGAAGTCAGAGCTGGTGAGTTCAGGGCAGCTTGGGAAGCAGTAACACTTGCTTACGCTTCTGGTCACTTCTGGTCACACCATTGACTTGTTACTTGTTACTGTTGGAAGTTCTCATTCCACTGGGTCATAATGGTCTAGTGTATGTATTAATATGTATCGATTTTCATATTGTGGTTCAGGATTTTAATATAAGGTATTAAATGAATGTAGCTGGTTGAAGAAGTTGGGTTCGGTGGTTTTGTGAATGCTGGGCTCAGGAAGAGTTGCCTTGTAAGGATCTAAGGCTCATTTAGTGTCTTTACTGAAAAACCAACTTCTACCCATTGTCTGGCCTTTCACTCCCAAACAAGGTGGGAGGAATCCTAAAACCGAATTGTTTAGTGTTAAGTAGGTTTGGTTTGATTTGGTTTGGTTTGGTTTGGTTAGATGAGGATATAACTCTATAAGAAAATTGAATTTCTTGCCAGGCGGTGGTGGCACACACCTTTAATCCCAGCACTCGGGAGGCAGAGGCAGGTAGATCTCTGTGAGTTCAAGGCCAGCCTGGTCTATAAGAGCTAGTTCCAGGACAGGCTCTAAAACTACAAAGAAACCCTGTCTCGAAAAAAAAAGAAAGAAAATTGAATTTCTGTTCATTTTTTACTTTGCTTTCTTGCCAGATATAAAGACGAAAGTGACTATGCCTTACGTTACATGGAGAGCAGCTGGAAGGAGCAGCAGAAGGAGGAAGCCAAGAGGTGAGCGGGAGACTTGGTACATTATGTAATTTTATGTAAAAATGTCTGAAAAGCTTGCAGCTGCGGGGTTTGGAATGGGGGCCAGACCACATGGTTCTCTGGACGATACTGATACTAGCTGGCTGTGAAAGCCTTAGACAAATTCTTTGCCTTTCTAAGGTTTTCCCATTTGTAAAATGAGATGATATTGCTTTACTCATTGAAGCATTGTAGGGATTAATATGTAGCCAAGGCGGTTGCAGTATCTCATGTGTAATGTACACTGAAATCAGAGGCGTCTGAGTCTGCCATGGACTGTGTTTTTTTGCCCATCAGACTTGTCTCGATCTTGGAACTTGTAATTTTGCTGCCTCAGGAACCTAGGGGCAGCAGATTAGATTCCCTCTACCTCCTTCTTGTGTAGCTGCCCAGTCATGAGCTCCTGAGAGTCTCCTGGGTAAGGATAATAAATGATTACTTTGCTTATTGTGTTAGCGGTTTCCCATTACAGAGAAATAATTCACCTCAGTCCCAACACAAACAGCTTTCTTTCTTTTGACCCCCCCTCCTGTAACTACAAAAAATGTCAAAAATAAGTATTAGAAAGAAGAATTCAATTATTACTGATGAATGAATGTCTTCTGGGTATTTGTACTGTGTATGTGTACGTCAGTTATTTTCTTTTTATGTGGGTGCCAAGGACAAACTCAGATCATGAGTCTTCTTTATTTTTAAATGTTTTTTTAAGAGGATAGAATGATGGCACAGTGCTCGAGGAGGAGAACTTGCTCTTGTAGAGAACCTGAGTTCAGTTCCCAACACCCACATCCGGTGGCTCAGAACTGCCTGTGACTCCAGCTTCATAGAATCTGCCCAGTTCTGGCTTAGACAGGCATCTGCATTCACGTGCACATACCTACACCTTTTTTAAACTTAAAAAACAAATTAAAAAAAAAAAAAAACAAAACAGGATCTCTCTATGTAGTCCTGGCTGTCCTGGAACTCAGGGATTCATTGCCCAAGTGCTGGGATTGAAGGTGTACACCACCTTGCCTGACTTCACAATCTTTTTTTTTTTAATTTGAGATAAATTTATATTTTATTAATTTAAATGTGGATATTAAGGCTTTTTTGTGATTTCTGTTGTAAAAATCTTTATTCTACATTTTGTGTCTGTAACCCCGTTTTAAATTGTGTGTTGCATGTGTGTATGTGTGTGTGTGTATGTATGTATGTGTATATAAATGTCTCCCTTTTACATGAGCAAACTCATTAGCACAGTCCACACAAAAGATACCAGTCTTGCCTTTTAACGTCGTAATTTTGTGTGTATTAACAAATACCCTTTAAAACAATTTCTCCATAGTTTAAGACTAGGTATGCAAGAGGACTTAGAGGAAATGAGACGTGAAGAGGAAGAAATGAAACGTCGAAAGGCCAAGAAGCTGAAGCGACGTTAGCTGCTGCTGAATGTGTGAATCTGGGACCCTGCTGCAAGGATTCCTGCCTTCAGACTGAGCAAGCCTTTACCCGTTCAGATCGACACCCGGGCACTCAGGAAGGAACACACACTGTCCTGTCATCTGAGTGTACAGTGCTCTCAGACAGTCCAGGCTGGAATCTGTAATGCAGATGATACGATGCTTGCCGTGTGCTCTGATGACATTAACGATTCACAGGTGCCGGCTTTGATCATGATGAGCTATGCACACTACTGTGGGGCCACTTACCAGTCAGCGGGTCTATTATTGTTCCTTTGCTACTTTAAAAGGAGAAAAAGATTGATGTGTGAGTGGGGCACTACCCAGATCTCAGTCGTACTGTCTTTAGGAAGGGCCTAGCACTTCTGTGAATGCTGCCAGCAATAAAGTGACCTGTCCCAGTCTATGTTTGAATTGAAAACCCAGGAAAGAGTAGGCTTTATAATTATTACATGAATGTCACCCTTGTGACTTTGACATACAAAATAGAATTATATTGTATTCAGCATTATTTGTGGATTGGATGCTAAGCATTCTTAATTTATATGATTAGGTGATAAAATTTTTCTAAGTTAAAATATAAATTTTTCCAGAATAAGAAATATTCTTTTCTAGTTTTCCTTTCAGGCTTCCTGTCACATTGACCTTAGTATGAAGTAGATGAGGCCCTTACTATTCTGTTGATTGTTTTGTTTCTTTCTCTTCTTTTCTTTCTTCCTTTTATTAAAGAATGATGGCTATTTGGATATTAGATTTGAAAGAGTAATGGTTTAAAAAATCAACAAGTGACATGTGTTGTGCCCTCTGCTCTATTTCCCATTCAAAAAGATATTCTGGGACCCTAAGGTGCCCCTGTACCTCTTGATGTTAATAACATTGCATTTGTAGCTTAAATTTCTTAGAAAATGTTAATGACCAAAAAAACAGAAACTAAGTATTTAGTGTATCAAGAAGAGTACCGCCTTCTCCTCTGTCCGTATTGCACTTTGATTTCTAACTATGCACTGTGGTGAAAGTTTCCTGTTGGTGATTTACTGAGCTGTGAAACTTCTGTCCTTCTCAGAAGTCAGGCCTACAGACTTTATGTCACTTCAGCCTAGAGTCCATCCAGGCTGATCTAGGGTCTGGCTGGAAGGAAGCCATGTCTCAAGGATAGTCAGCAACAGAAAAAGAGATAGGATGCTAGAGACCCGAGGGTTGGAAGCAGTCAGAATTTGGTCTGTGGGGCAATTCCACAGTGAATCTGGCTTCTTCAGCTCTTAAGCCATGAGGGATGGGGTGCTGGAGAAGCTGGTCTACAAAGAGCTCTTGCTTTTCAACAGGTCCAGACTTTATGTCTTTTGTCTATGATGTCTTCATTCTTTAAGCTTGAATATTATGAGTGATCATTTTTAGCTTTCCTTTGTGGGACCATTTGACCCAGTCCTTAAAACTTACTCATTTTGAATTGAGTTTCAAACTTAATTCAAAAGTGCAAGGATTAAATTTTAGATGGTATATGATATCTTAACTCACCATGTAGATTTGGTTTTTTGGCTTTTTTTGTTGGTGGTGGTGGGGTTTTTTTTGGGGGGGGGGGGGGTTGTGACAGGGTTTCTCTGTGGAGCATTGGCCCTGTCCTGGCACTAGCTCTTGTAGACCAGGCTGGCCTCAAGCTCACAAAGATCCGCCTGCCTCTGCCTCCCGAGTGCTGGGATTAAAGGTGTGCTCCACCACCGCCTGGCTCCCTATCCCACGGTTAAAGGGAGTATGATATTCTACTTGATAAAGTAGGGCTGGAACGTTATTTTATTTGCTATCACTTGTATGCTTTCCCCTCCATGATTTTTCTTGGATAACCTTTCAATATTCCTACTCTGGAAGCTATAATTGCAGGCAAGGTTTCTGGTGACTGAAAGCACTGTACTCAGTCAGTTACAGGGTGCAGCTATTTGCACAGAAAGGAGCCATTATGCTAGATTAAAGTTTCAAAACTTGGTAGAGTCAGGTTGTAATGTCTGTCATGTCTGAGTGCATTTCTGTTAACAGATATGCATCGACTTTTATGTTGAAAAAACACAGGAAAGAAAGACTGTAAGTGTCTTCCCTATTGCTCTTCTGTATTTCCTGACCACTGAGAAAAGCTTACAAAGCCTAGGAGGAAACAGGAGCAGGCTGTTCTTTTTTCAAGGTTTACAAATTAAGTGCTTGATTTTTAATGTATGCTCTCTACTGTCTTGATTTTCAGATTTGATTCACTATTTGAAGATGTGCCTTTTATTGGGTGATGTTAATTCTCGAATGTAGTAATGTTCCACAATTGTAATGTTACATGATCATGGGTGTGGCATTCTCTAACAAATTATGTGACAAGAAAGTAGTTTTCATAAAACTTGTGGCTCTGATTGCACAGTCCCACTTGCTAAAGCGAAGGGCACTTTGTTTTAAGGCTACTTCAGAACTGGTCTTTGTACTTTCTCTGTGCAGTGGATGCAGTTGTATCCATTTAGAGGCAGGGTACCACATGTCACGGGCAGCCCTGTGTGTGTCATGAGAAAGTTCAAAGACTTAACAGAAAGTCTAAGGGAACATGGAATTTCATTTTTGTAATGGTAACCCCCAAGATTTTCTCCAAGAAATAAATTATTTTGTATTTTATAACTTAAAAGCAGCTAGTAGTACATTTCTGAGATATAGCAGAAGACCAAAACATTTTGGAAAGAGAATAAATATATGCAGAGAGACTGGTTGTTTTATTTTCAGTGTGCTGATTAGACTATTTATTTTGTGAGTGGATGTGATGAAATACATATTCAGGTGTTTAGTGTATG